>NW_005842480.1:381148-381469 GCF_000455745.1 Alligator sinensis
GGTAGGCAGGTAGACAATGGATGCATGCATGTATGGGTAGGTAGGTAGGCAGGTGGATGGATGGATGTGTAGGTAGGTAGGCAGGTAGACAATGGATGCATGCATGTATGGGTAGGTAGGTAGGCAGGTGGATGGATGGATGTGTAGGTGGGTAGGCAGGTAGACAATGGATGCATGCATGTATGGGTAGGTAGGCAGGTAGGTGGATGGATGGATGTGTAGGTAGGGAGGCAGGTAGACAATGGATGCATGCATGCATGTATGGGGAGGTAGGGAGGCAGGGGGATGGGTGGGTGGGGGGGGGGGTGGGCACGGAGACAA
>NW_005842480.1:381557-455085 GCF_000455745.1 Alligator sinensis
ACATGCATGTATGGGTAGGTAGGCAGGTAGGTGGATGGATGGATGTGTAGGTGGGTAGGCAGGTAGACAATGGATGCATGCATGCATGCAATCATGTATGGGTAGGTAGGTAGGCAGGTAGATGGATGCATGCATGCATGAGTAAAGAGAGAGAGAAAAATCCGTGTCTGGGTATGGAGATGAGAGACAGAGACAAAGGCAGTGAGAGTAGCACGAGGGGAAGCAAGCTCTCCTCTGAACCACTCCTGCTCCTATGCTGCTGACTGTTACGTTCTGGTGGTGCGTGGGAGCCTCAGCAGCGGGCCAGGAGCCCTGGTGCAGGGTGCTGCTCATGTACAGAGCAAACGCCCCACCTCTGCCCCAGAGAGCTTGCAAGCAAGCATGGAAGAGGTCGGACATGAACGCAAGCCGCCGGGCGAGCCCCAGGCCCAGCTCTGGGCAGCAGTGATAGCCGCAGCTGCCCCAGCCTAGCAGAGGTGTCTGTAGCCGGCCCACAGGACAGGGCCCTGGTCCCAGCATCCGCTGGCCCAGTTGAACTGGGAGAGTCCTGCACTCACGCGTGCACTTGCAGACGCTGGCTGCTTTCCCAAGCGCCGGCTGCAGCGCGGTTGTGCAAGGCTGGACAGGCCCCCGGGGGGGGAGCGTGAGGGCTCCCGGGGGGCACACGTGCGGGGGGGTTGTTTGTAAACAACCATTTTAATTAGCAGTAGGCGGGGGGGGGGGGCGGTGCACAGAGGAAGGAGTGCACCCCCTCCCCGCACCCCTCCCTCCTGGCGAGATTCACCCTGAGTCAGCAGATCCGCCGAGGTCACGCCACCCGTTATATTAATTGGATTAATAAAGATGTACGTCATTGAGGTAATTACCCACTAATTGGGGATGACAAGGTTGTCAGGGTTTGTCCCTCCAAGGGACAATTTCCCGTCCCCAGCCCTCCCCTTTCCCAACACACACGCGCGTCAATCGCATTAATTAAAAATCGGCGAGTACATAACCCGGCTCTGCTGGGACGCGGGGAAGCTGCCGGCTCCCAGCCGCACGCCGGAGGGGTGGGGAGGTGGGATCCCTCTCGCCGGCCCTCTGGACTCAGCCTCACTCCAGGGGCGCTGAGGACCAGGCCTTCTCTATTCATTCCAGCGGTCATGCTCATGCCGGATGCCCAGATTGGTGCTGTGCAAGGCGCTGCACAGACACAGAGCTCCCTGCAAGGGAGGAAAGCAAATGCCATGCTTAGGACCCCAAGCCAGCTTTACCCCGCAGCAGTGAAGCAGTGGCTGCTTTGCCCCATCGGGTGCAGGGATCCCAGGGCCTGCAGAGCTGAAGCCTTTGCAGGTGCTGGCTCTGCTGAGGTCCATAAAGGGCCTGGAGATCCTCCCAGGGGCAGGGTGCTCTGGGAGAGGAAGGGGATGCTAGTCATGCTCACGCCAAGCCCAGAGGGATGCATGGCTCAGCTGACTCCTGGGTCCCCTGGTGCCACCTTGCCTCTTTGCAACCACAGTGCCAGCCGTCAGAGGAGCCCCGCGGCCACCCACCTCCACCTGCGTTCCCTGGGCGGAGTGAGGCTCGCACCCACGTGTCAGCCCCCAGGACGTGGGAGCCAGGCAGAAGAGAGGGAGCGCGTCTTAACAGGCAGTGACAAGCCCCCCGCCGCGGCCGCACACCCGAGAGGGTGCTCCTCGCCTGTGCAAACTTCTGTGTCAGCAGGATCCCTGCCGCCGCGGGGAGGGAGGCGGTGGGGGGAGCTGGGCCCAGCACAGGGCATGTGACAGGGAGGGATGAGGAGAGAAGGTGGCATCTCTCCCACCAGCTCATCCTCACCTTGCACTCCTTCCCTTGTGAGACCACCCTCCCGCGCGCCCCCCAGAGCATCTCTGCACCCAAATCCCTCTCATCTCCCAATATCCAGGCTCTTCCTCCCACCCCGTCTGCCCTCAGGGTTCCCGGCTCCTTGGAGCATGAACTCAAGGCTGAATGCAACATGCTGTCGACTCAGACTGGCAGCACTGTGGGGTAGGGCTGGTCCTATGGGGGTGTACATGTGCATGTGTGCATGTGTGTATGTGAGTGTGCATGTAAGTATGTGTGTGCATGTGAGTGTGTGTGTGCGCGCATGGCTGCATGTGGGTGTGCATGTGAGTATGTGTGTGTGCATATGAGTATGCATGTATGTGTGTGCATGGCTGCGTGTGTGTGTGCATGGCTGCATGCGTGTGTGCATGTGAGTATATGTGTGTGTGCGCATGGCTGCATGTGAGTCTGCATGTGAGTATGTGTGTGTGTGTGTGTGTGCACGCGCATGGCTACACGTGTGTGTGCATGAGAGTATGTGTGTGTAGCCCCAGCAGCACAAGCCCTGGCAGCACAGAAGCCAAGCAACAACCAACAGGAGTTGGAGCAGAAGGAGCCAGTTAGACACGCGGTCCCTTTGTGGGGGCTCTGGCACACACGTTGCATGCTCCAGGCACACATGTTGCATGCTCCAGGCAAGCATGTTGCGTGCTCCAGGCACACATGTTGCATGCTCCAGGCCCACATGGCATTAGCACCTGCTGACCTGCATGCATTCAGCCCTGTGTGGCACTGGGTAGAGAAGAAGGTGCTGATTTTAACCTATAAAGACGTAAACTGCCTGTGACTTGGGACAGAAGACCTCCAGGACCTCCCTGGGCACAGGCAGACACTGCCCAAAGTGTCCCGCCGCTGGTCCATGCCAGCCCCTCGGACCCAGCAGCCACGTAGCACCTTGCAGCACGCCACAGGTAAAAAGCAGGGCACTGCCAAGGCCCTGCCACTACAGCACCAGGGGACACACTGCGTTAAAATGAGCTGAGCTGATCCAAGATCCAGGCAAATCGTAGCTCGATATAGAAGCTGACCCAACACGTGGAACAGAAAGAAAAATACTTACTCCAATTGCCCCCAGATGGATCTTTTTTCAGGGAAAAAATGTCTTGAGTGTTGTCCTGAAGTGTGTTTTTTTCAAGGTGTTGTGGGGCTGTTCTAGAGTCCTAGAGAAGTGGGGCTGGGAGGTCACATCTAGTCCAACCCCCAGGATCAACCCTGTCCAAACCAGCCCAGACAAACCCATCATTTAAACTTACATCAGACTAACATCAGAACTCAACACTAACCCTAAACTCTACATCAGACCTCAACCCTAATACAACTTGGACCTAACCCCCTGCCACAGGTAAAGCGGGGAGACCGTGGCACGGACCTAACACCCTGCCACAGGTAAAGCGGGGAGACCGTGGCAGCCCATGACTGTCCTGTTCCTATGCAATGCTGTCAATATAGGCTCAAGAAATCCCAAGTTATTTAAACTTTTTTCTTTTTCCCCTTGGCCTTCTCCAAAATCAGGTCAGGTCTGAAACAAAAAACACCGTGGTCAGACTGGTGTAGACCGGGGGGGTTATTTTTTGCCCACCTCCATAGCAGGTGCACGTCCCTCTGCCTTGGATCTCTCCAGCTGATTTTAATAACCTTTGCAGCAGCCGGGTATTGCCCCCTGTTTCCCCCCTGCGGGTTTGGGTGTCATGTCAGGGCTGACTGGCATTTTGCTAAGAGATTGGACAATGGATTTGGATGGGATGGTTTGCGTAGGGATGCCTCGAGTCCAGAGGGTTGGACTAGATGTGACCTCTGGAGCTCCCTTCCAGCCTGACTTCTCCATGCTTTTGAAATATTGGTGCTGAAAAAAATCCCCCAAACAAAATGCCCCGGCTTTTCCCATTGCATTGAGAAAATGTCGATGCAAAATCTTCTAAAAATATCTTCCCTTGGGGTTTGTTTGTTTTTTTGGCTGAAGCAATTCGCTGAATTTTGTTCCAAATTCAAGACGAGGCTTGCCTCCTAAAACTGCCTTCGGTGCTGAATTTGTGACTTGGCCCCCTCTGCTCACAACGGCAGCCCGCTCTGTGCATCCTGCAAGCGGGGCGGAGAGTCCCTAGGTAGGGATACAGCGGGATCGCCGCCCAAAGCTGAATCCTGGTCCACAAGCCACATGCAGCATTGTAGTAGGAGGGAGGTGGAGCATCCTGGCACCCCTCGCCAGCTCCCCTGCATGCACCCCAGCCCAGGCGGCTCTCTGCAGCGTCCATCACCAAGGCAGGGCGTGCTTGCAGCTGGGCGGCATGGACCGCTCCTCTGTTCCCAGTGCCTGTTGCTGTCCGTGTGGTAGCAGAGTGGTGGTCGTGTCGCCTGCAGACCAGGCTGGGATGCAAAGCTGTAGTGACTGCAACTCAGACAATGGGGGGTTGATTTCTGGCTCTGCTACTGCATGCCCGTGCGACCTTGGGTGCTTTGCTTAACCCGCCCTGTGCCTCGGTTTCCCATTTATAAAGCAGAAAGAGCAATCGCCTCTCTATCCTCATGCGTGCCTGAGAGCATTATCCTCAAAACAAATGCAGCCGAGGGCTTCATTAATAGAGGCTTCGTAGCCTGGATGTGGGAGGTGATAGTGCCGGAGTGAGTGGTGCGTGCCATTCTGGGTTGCACATGTGAAGGATGCAGGGAAAGGATCCAGAGGGGAGTGACAAAGACTGTAAGGAGGTTCGATTTGTCAAGTCACAGAAAGAAAGGTTGAGAAAGCCAGGTGCATTTTGCTTAGAGAGAAACGAAGGGGGACATGTGAGCAGTTTGCAAATCTGAGAAGCGAGGCAGTGGGCATGACCTGCAACAAATCCAGCTGAGATTGAATCTCAGGAAGAAATGTCCTGACTCCCAAACAGCAGGACAGTGAACACCCTGGGCTGGGCTGGGCTGGGCTGGCGTCCACCTGGGATGGGTTAGGGACAGCGCATCCTGCATCCATGAAGGGGGCTGGACGAGATGACCCCAAAGATCATTTCCAACCCGACGACTCTACGATTAAATGACAAGGTGTTCAGATAGGAGGATAGCGGGAGACAGATCGATTCGCACGCTGAGCTCTGGCTGCCCACGCCCAGCCCTTGGACCTTGGCTGACCCGAAACATTGAACATAATGAAAAGAAATCGGTTAGGATTGCCCCCAAAATGGATTTTTTCCAGGAAAAATAAAACATCATGTGCGTTGGTCTAAAATACCTTGCTCGAGCTGGTTTTCTTGGTGGTTATTTAAACCTTGGCTGGGGATGGATCAGAACTGTCTGGCCACCTGGCTTCACATACAACAAGACCCTAATCTTAGTCCCAAATCAGTCCACATGCAGCATTAATGCGCTTTAACACCTGCACGTGTACATGCCAGCCTATTTCCGCTTACTGCTGACTAAATTACTGCGTATTAAATTTAAGCTGGTGTAAATGCATGTAAATGCATGTGTAGACGTGCCCAGTGAGTCCCTGGGGTGAAGGATTAGGGTTTTAGATTCATAGATTCAGAATCTATGAATCTAAGACCCTAATCCTTTGCCCCAGGGACTCACTGGGCATGTCTACACATGCATTTACATGCATTTTGCCTCCCAGCTGCTTTCCTTATAGAGGACCATACAAAATAGGAAAGCAGTATCACCCCCGTGGCAATGCAGAGGAAACTCAAGCGACCTACTCAAGTCCGTGGGGCAAGAAGGGACATAACTCGATTGCTATTTCTGCAAAGCTCCTGAGATGTGGAGAACGGAAGAAAAACGCACGTGGTACCGAGCTGAGAATGAAAGAGCAGCGATCCAGGCAATTGCTGTCCCAAACCCTAACTTCCCTCCCACTTGTCACAACGATCCTTAAATGAACAGGAAATAAATGCTCCAGGTGCTGGTAGGGTAATGCACCGTGACCTGTGGGGCTGGGGCTGGACTAGATGGGACCTCCTGAGGTCCCTTCACTCCCCCATGTCCTATGAACTATACACAGGACTGAGGAGTTTGTGCGGAATAAATCTTACTAAACAGATCATCACTTTGCTGTTGTTATTACTAAAGAAACAAAAAATGCATGCTTTATTTATTACAAAAGTAGCAAAATCAGTGCCTGAATGGCGAGCGCTGCCTCTGATCTAGTCTCTTCCTATTTGCCTGAAAATGCGATGCGGTACCCGACCGAACCTGATTCAGAGAAATGAATGACAGGTGTCCTGGACTGGTGGGACGCTACGCAGCTGAAAATAGACTCAAAGGCAAAATAAAGGGTCGTTTTTCACATAAATAGATCAGACGACAGACCTGCACCTGCACCTGTTCTGATTGCTCATCCATTTAGTTTCCTCTTTCAGGTCACTACGTCTTATGTTAATGCAATCCAGAGACTATGGTATTTGCAGCCCCTGCCCTGTTCCTGCGAGGAAGACATGGAGACGGGCCTCCGGGAAATGAGAAAGTGCCGCCGTGTTTGGAAAACGGTGCAAAAGCTTTGAGGGCAGCGAGGAATATTTGGGGGGCACAAGGGTTCAAGTGTGGATCCTGATGCAGACTTGGCAGGAGGCTAGGGAGGGCAGACACGAGGCACAGCGGGACTTGAAAAGCCAGGACAATTTGGGGATGACATGGCAGAATGCATGAACGCTCTTTGTGCGGTTGTGGTGTGTATTTGCAGCTTCACCACCCTCCAAGTGAGAGTTTTTCCTAATATCCAACCTCAACTTTCCTTGCTGCAGCTTGAGCCCATTGCTCCTTGCCCTGTCATCTGCCCCCACTGAGACCAGCCCAGCTCCACCCTCTTTGCACCCCCCTGCACGGAGTTGGAGTCTGCAATTAAATCAGTGGCTCCCTCTTGTACCACGTGCACCAGCTGAGCCGAGATGGGATGACTTGGTTGTGCTTTTCCCATCTTTCCTGCTACTGTTTGCTGGAATGAAGTGAGCCCAGATAACTAGCTGTGTGGTTCGGTCATGGTACAAGTACTGTTTGTAGCTACCTGAGCGTGAAGAGAAACCATTATAACCAGCTCCACCAGTTCTGCAGGAGATGCACACAGCTACTGGCTGCAGAAATGTCCCCTCGTAGCCCTGGGAAGGTGCATGGGAGACAGGTCTGAGCCCCGAAACGACTGGCTGTGGTGGGGACCGGTGCTCCGCGTCCGGTGAGATTTGTTCAGTGCTTTTGGTCACAGCTTTGCCTTGATGAGAGGAGAGGTAATCTTTTTGAGTGCACTATAACTCGGGAGATCTGGGTCCAATCCCCTTCCCCACCTCCTCCAGACCTGGGAGATCAGCCACGACTTTCTGAAGGGACTAGTGTGTTTTGGAGGGCACGCATCTCTCTTCCAGGGGTGGTTTTAAACAGACAGGTGTCCAGCTCTGCCTGAAAACCAGGCCCTTTGAATGACTCTGTTTTGGACAGCAACAACCGTGACACTCCAGGTTGCTGGTGAACAACTCGGTCACTCGTGATCAATTTGGGCCTCAGTTTCCCTCGGGGAAATGGAGATAATGACGTACTTTTCTCCCACCTTGGGCCTGCCTGGTTGATTTGGCTTGTGATGCATCCATGCATTTTTTTCCTGTATGTTTGTGCAGTGCCCTGTTCACGATGGACCATTTCCCACCGTGCGAGCGGTAATATCAGACTGTCCTCCTTCCACCCCTTGCAGCTGAAGATCTCGATGCATTTGAGCAACGTCAGTGAATTATTTGCAGACAGGACCGGCGGATCGTGGTCGATAGCAGAACCCAGGGTCGACCTCAGGTGGATACGAGGCTTCATTTCTGGGACCGGGAGGAAAGAGGAGCGAGCTTCTCGGCTGCAGGCATGGGCGCAGCGCGGAGGTCAGGCCAATAAACCCGTCTCTGATTACCATGCAATACTCTCTGCATAGTAACTCCACACAGGGGGGTCATTGATGGCTTTTGAGTGGATGTTTCTTTGGTTAATTATGTGGTATCAATATATCACTTAATCTCGGCTGTGTATTCAGTCTTGCTGAGTTAAAATGTACCATCTCCCTACCCAGATGTCCGTAGGCTCCGCGTATTGTATATATTAAAGTGCGTGTTTAATTGCATAAGCAGTCATTAAAAATGCTACACATGTGCAACGTTACCGAGCTAATGTTGCTACAGAGATTTGAACTTCTTAATTACCTGTGCAGCTTTACATTCACCCAACTTTCTTCGGGGGAAGTGGCAATAGGTTGGATTTAAAGGGACACGGCGTCCAATTTGGCTGAAACCTGAAGATCCGGTGAAATATTTCCGCCATCCCAGAGAGAAATCCAGCATGTCGTCTCAAGCAAAGGAAGGCTGTAACCTAGGCATAGCATCACTGTGCTCATGCAGGGCATCACCGTTCATTAGGAAGTCAGGCTAAACAAGATAGGAAACGACAGAGCTCTTTCGACTCCCTCGGCTGAAATCCAGGGAGGAAAAAAGAGTTCGTGATTCCTGCTTTGGCCATTGAAAAGTCACGATTTGGGGATCGGGAGAGATGAGCTGTAAGCCAGAGATTTAAAATAATAATACTAATAATAGAAAAACTAGCTGCTTGCTTTTATTCATCTTCTGAATTCTGGGTAGCATTTCCAAGCTCCTTTCCAAGCTTGTTCTTGAAAAGAAAACTGAAAACGCACATCATCGCAGGACTCGCGCTGCTTCAGGACATGCACCAACATGCAGAAGTCCTGCACTAAGATCACAAGCATTGCACACCGGTACAAATAAGACTGCTTTGTGTGGCGCAGACAAGGACGCTTGCCTGCAAAGGGAGAGCGCTTGCTTTTCGCACCTGGTGTCGTGAACTGGGAGCAAGTCAAGAGTTGGGTCCCGGTGGCTTCTAACCCAAGAGGTTTCCCTTTAAGAGAGACCATGTAAATACAGAAATAGATGCTGCGCTGGTGATAATGGATGCAGAAAGAGAGTAATTACCCAAGCTATAAATCAGCGGGAAAGACCTGATGATATAATAATGGTGATATGATGTCATCCGAACCCGGCCCATTGATTTTTTATTTTTTTTCCTTCTCTGTGATCTGGCTCTCCCCATCCATTATCCTTACAGGGGCTCATGGCGCCGCTGCGGGGGCTGTTCTTTATTTTCATATTTATTGATTAATGAACGCCACATCTCCAAGCCGTGCTGGGGATGGGGGGACCTGAGAGCACGTGGTGCAGCGAACAAGTGTGGTCCCCCCCCCTCCCCTCCAGCAGCTGCAGGGATGGGCTCAGACGGACGGCTCGGGCCAGATTTTCATCTACCTATTGGGTGTCTAAGTGGATTTAGGTGCTTAAGTGCAATTCTTATTCACATCCTGAACATCCATAAATACATTGGTAGGTCACCTGGCTCTTGCACACTGAGTCATGGAAAAGCAGGGAGGAAGAGGAGGAGATGTCCACCTATTAAGTCGAGGAGGGTGGATTGGGATCAGACTTCAGTGCTTGATTCCAGCGCCAAGCCCACCGCCCCATGAGACAAAGGAGGAACTGTGATAAACCCCATTAGAGGCAGGCAGGATCGCATGCACAAAGCCAGCCCTAAGCTCCCTGTGTTCCCATGCACGGGTGTGCAAATCATGTATGATCCAACCTGATGTGGCTGCAATGAGGACCCCCTCTAGTTAGGGTTGTCCACCCAAGAGAAAAGCCTAGTGACAAGTGCCTTTGGCCCCAGTGGTAGAAGCACTTGTTTTATGGCACTTGAAGGTCCTTCTGGTCCCCTGGAGATGCTCCCAGCTGCGTGTCCAGGCATTTGTGGCCAATGCAGCACAAGTGAGGAGTGATTCAGAAGTGTCTTGCAAAGCAGCGAAAACAGCTCAAGGTCCCCTTTAACTTGCATCCAGCTCTTGCCGGGCCTCGTCCCAGGTGAACTTGCATCCTCTGAAGAGCTGGTCCAGAGGGTAGCAATCAGCCAGCTGTTTGGGTGCGGGCTGGCTTGCTCAAGTGAGTGCAGCGACCAGCCCATTTCTCACCTATTCGAAGGCTTTTAATACTGTGCAGCTTCAAGGTCAGGGGTTGAACCCATCTGGGCTCTAGTAGTGAGGGAAAAACCCCCCATCCCATGGATGCCCTGTAGCCTCTAATAGCGTAGACAGAATTCACCCCCAAATCTTCATGCATTCGGTGTCCCAAGGTGCACAGTGCAACAACGCCTGCAGGGCTGGATGAATTTTTTGGCATGCATTGCAGCTGGAGAGGCCCTAAAGGAAGCTCAAAGATCTGGGTCTGTTCCTCCCCACCTTCATGAGGCAGAAGGGGTTTCTTCATGAGTCACCAAGTGGCATTAAACTTCAACACATCCGTTACTGCAGCCGGCAAGGACCACGAGGCCTCTTTCTCCCTCTGTCTTTGCAGAGTTTTCCTCCTCCTGGATGTGGCAGGGGTGGAGATCTCCCACCTCGGGGATCAGGGAGAGGAGGTGTGAGTGCCTCGGGACTCAGTTTTGCTATGCACACAATTGGCATCAATCTTGCACCGCATGGGCTGGATTGGAGAGACGCCCAGGGCCTGTGTTTTGAGCAGCAGAGCTCAAAACCCAGGCTGGACCAAGGTTTAGCTTTCACCCTTTGGACACCCAAATCCTCTGTACTCGGACACCCGGCTCTGGAGCGTGGCAGACCGATGGATTCAGCCTTGCCCCACGGCAATGTGCAAGGGGTGCAGAGACGGGTCATTGCCAGGAGCTGCCTGCTGTCCCCCGAGCCCCTGAAAGGCCTGGGATGTCATTACTGAGACCTTAATTAGCAAGCACAGCCCGAAGGGGTGCAAAAGTGCCTCGACTGCTGCAAGGCTGCAAGTCATTTCGGCCTCTCCCTCCGCTGCGTCCCACGTCCCGGACCCTGCCCGACTCTGCTCCGTCTCCAGCTGTCCCACCCCCACCCCCTTGCCTGAAGCCAAGTCTATTCGGCTCGGGAGTTCAAGTTCCTCGGAGCCATCCTATTAATTTCCGCGGCTCAGCCCATCTCCGCTCTGATTTTTCCCGGTCCCCGGCTGCCAATCTCAGCTCAGCTGGAATCAAGGGGAATCTTCACCGGCGGTGGGCTGGGGGGAGAGAGAGGAAGAAATTAAATAAATCAAGAGGCTGCCTGGGAAATGGAAATGGGATTTAGCCCGAGATGTGAAATGTATTGCAGGTACGAGCAAGGGAGAGCGTCTCTCTGAACGGAAGCTTATCCCCCCTAGGCATGGCCAATCGGGCCTCCCCGGGACTGTTTTTATCCACAAACGCCATGTCAGATGCAATGCAGAGAGGGGCTGCCGGAGGAGCTGAGCGAATCGGGGAGGCAGCCAGCCAGGTGCACGGCGCAGAGGGGAGCTGGGAGGGAGCTTTGGGGAATGTCACGCTGGCTCATCAGCCTGGTCACGCTCGCAGATGGTGGATACGCTCAAGACCCACCAGCAGCGCCTGGCCTGTTCGTCCCCCGAGCCTCCCTCCCCTCTTCTGCGGTGGCTGGGGTACCGGTGCCCTCCATCCCTGTACTCTGGGGTCTGTGTCGTGAGTCCCCACGGAGCAGATGTTGGATGCAACGGTGCCTTCAGTGAGTGCCAAGCGAGCACGTGGTGGCACGAAGTCCGCTAGCGACTCAAGCCATCCCAACGAAGCAAGGCACTGCCCTCCGTCTCTGGAAATGGTATTTGGTGATTGCAAGGGACCCTTCTCGGGGATATCATAACCTCTGACTCTCACTAGAGAGCTGCTGCCTTCAATGCAGCCTGCACCTATTGGGGTCAGCCCAGCTACCGGACCCCGGCTCCATCCACTCAACCCCCCTGGCTCTATAGCTCTCTGCTGCCATCGTTGTCCATGTTGTCAGTGCGGGTCTGGATTGTCTCCAGGCCAAAACCCTACAGGCAGCGGGACTCTGTAGGATTCCAGCTTGGGCCGCAAACTTCCCATACTTCCCCACCCATCTGCTCCATCTCTGAGCAATGTCTGTTTGCAGATAGCTTGCTTGCAGCTAATGATTGAAAAGTGACTGGCACAAGCAGATGCCGTGCGTGTTTGTGGTATGTCGGTGTGCATGCATGTGCTTAGCGGCGATGAATGTTTGCAAGTGCACCGATGCGCCGTGAGCACGCGTGCAGACACGTTATATATGCTAAATGTATGTATGCGAGGAGGCACTGTAGTTTTACAGCGTGGACAGGTGCATACATGGAGATGCAATGTATGTTTGAAACACGTGTGTGTGCACATTGGGGAAGTGAATGTTTGCACGCGCGCATCAGCACATTGTGTGCGTGCACATACCTGTCCGAAGACACGCTGCGTGATGCCAGAATGTATACGTGTGAGGGTGCAGTGCACATCTGTAGCACGCGTGCCTTTGCGTGCACGCATGTGAGTGTAGCACATGGTGCAGTGCATGCAGGTGCAGCGTGTGCTTGCAGCATGTGTGCGCGGCCCTTTAAGAGAGAGCCGTGTTTTGCCGAGTTAGCACTTTGTAGCGTGCAATGTTAAGGCTGTTGTGGGAATTGCTCTCCAATATTGAACAGGTAAATAAAGTACGGCTTGGAAAAAGCCTGCGCAAATGGCCTGCGTGAAAGCTGGCCTTCCCCAGGGGGTCCTTAACCCAGGGCCCCCTTTGCCTTCCCGCTCCAGTCTGGAGACCTGGGCAGGGATGGAGCTGCATCCAGGGAGTCTGGGAGTCCACGTCTCGGGAGCATGAACGATTAACCTCCTCCTCGCTGCCTGGTCCCCTGGTCCCTCCTAACAGAGTGAGTTGCTCCAGCTCACGCTCTGCGGATGGCAGCTAGGCCGGCTCTCTCTGCAGAGGGGCTGCGTCTGCAAGAAGGAAGGCCAGGTGCAAAAGGTGGCAGGGGGCTCGGAGGCAGGCAGCACCGAGGCTATGATGACCCGGGGCAGAGTGCATGTGGAGCAGTTGGGTCCCCGATGCTGAAGCCACCCCCGCGTGTCCCTGGGGTGGAGCTCCTATTGACCAGGACCCTAGGGCTGAGACCCATTTCACAGACCCCTCCTCACCGAGGCTGGCTCCAAGGTGGGGCAAAGGAAGAAGAGTCTAGCACCCTCTTCTCCCGTCTTTGCTGATGCAACTTAGGCTGCTTGTAACTAGAGGGTCCAGAGGCCTCCCCGGGACCCAACAGCCCGCAAAGTCATAGAAAGGGCCCGTGCTGGGTTCAAAGCACTGCGCAGCTTATTTAAAACCCAAAGCACTTCAGCGCTCTCAGCCCTGGGAGGAAGCAGCAGCTCTTAGGGGCAGACAGATAACCCTGACATCAGTTGTATCTCAGTGCCCCCCATCTTCTGGGATATGTCATGAAAGCTGGACGATCCCGGTTATGCCCCAAAAGACCCTGCCAGCTGCATCTAAAAAAAAAAAAACACAAAACCCCCCTCTGACTATAGATCCCTTAGACCCATTTTATTGCAAGGTAAACTGAGGCATGGTGCCGGGTTAAAAGCTCCATTTGGCAGTTCCTGGACTCGTGTCAAAGCGACGAGCACGACACAAAGTGTTCAATGCATTGAAGGGCGATCAGGCCCCCTGCTCTGATCTCCTGTCTGTATATCACTGGCGGTTTTTATCCCCGTAGCAAGACCAGAGCTTGCAGCAGGCATTTCCAGTTGGTTCCCAGTCCCGAACTGGTGCGAGCGAGGGATGTGTCAGGCCCCGATTCTCTCATCGAACCCGCTGAGTATTTATGCGGTGCCCGCGCTATCTCCCTGCGCTCATCATTTTCCAATTTGATTCCCCTCCCGTATCATCCGACTTGGTTATGAAGTGGCTACCTTTCCGGCTGAAGGGGATTCGCAGCTGATATTATATCTGTATTTTCACCCCACCTCGGGGATACATTTGCGGTGTTATTATTGCAAGCCAGACGGCCATTACCGGGCAATAGGAGGCCGTTACTCGTGGCATTTGGACAGCTTAACAGTATCTGCGCTGGGCAGACTTCCTTCAGAAATATTAAATGGAAAGATTATTATTTTAAAGAAAGAAAAAGGGAAAGTGCTGTCATGGCCCAGGCAAACCACTGCCGTGAGGACTGGCTGCAGGGACTATGTTTTCTTCCTGATGGAAACTTTGGAAAAAACTAAAATTTTTCCTGTATGTGCACTGGGTAGATTTCCTGCAGAAATGTTAAATGGAAAGATTATTATTTAAAGACAAAAGAAAAAGAAAAGTGCTTTCGTGGTCCAGGCAAACCACTGCCATGAGGCAGACTGGCTGGAGGGACGGTATTTTCTTTCTGATGGAAACTTTGGACAAAAATGAAAATTTTCCTGGAATTTTTCAGGTGTGCATTTTTTACAAAAACACCAAAAGGCAGCAAAAAATAAAATAAAATAAAATAAAATAAAATTTAAAATTACAAAAAAAATCAAGCTTTTATTTTATTTTAATTTTTTTTTTAGTGGTGTTGTTCTCAATATCTGAAGATGAAAACGTTGGAGGTTTTCTTGTTGAAAGTTAAAAAAAAAAAATTGGTTAGCCCTCCCCCCAAAAATGAGACTTTCTTTCCCCACCCCCAAAAAAGTTAGATTTATTCCCCCGCCCCAAAAATGAGATTTATTTTTCCCCCCACTTGATTCTATGAACTTGAGAAAGGAGCATTAATAAAAAGCAAAATCTGAAGGATAAAAAATGTGATTTCATGTCAAACCCCCTTTCTCCCTGAAGAAAAAAGAAGTTTTGGCAACAGCAACAAAAAGACCCCGCGACAAAATGTCATCGGCTCTCCTTGGTCACATCTCCTCGGGGCCCGCTGGCCCACGGCCGAGGGAGGGTGACGGACTTGGAGACGCGGCTGTTTTGTGTAGGGTCTCCACTGGCGCGGGGGCCGTCGAGGGGCGGGCGGCGGTGCCGAGTTCGGGATGCGCGGGAGCGTTTGTACGTAGCAGACGCTTCACCCCAACCCAACGGGTGTGAGCCGTACTCGAGGCCTATGCAAGTGTGCAATGAGTTTGGCGGGTCTCACGTGTGCATCCCTGCCGGGCGCCTCAAATAGAGGCCTAATGTTGGGAGAGGCAAAGGAAGGAAGGAAGGAAGGGGCTGTCCCAGCCATATCCCCCCGCACGCCTGCAGGGCAGCTGTCCGGCTTGTCGGTGAGGGACGTCACGTCCCGTCTGGGTGATCGAGAAAGAGGCCCGAGGCACTGAAAACTGTCCATCCGGAACGCTTCGCCATCACGAAACGCGCTTCATAACACAGAAAAATCAGCCAAGTCGGTGCAAAAAAACCTGCCAGGTGGCTGGCCGGCCCACCGCCTGTGACGGGAACAATTGAGCTCCTTTAACCTTCCCCGGTCCCCGTATCAGTCAGTGTCCGTCACCTGCTTGCACACCGGGAGCACACTGCATTTCCGGGTTTACAATGGCTTCAAAAGGCAGCGACGGAGGACACACGCAGGCGTGCACCAACCCAGATCTTCCCAGGTACCGAAATCAGTGGGAGCGAAGTACCTAAGTCACTGCGAGGATCTGGGATTCAGCACGAAAGGAAAGGGGAGAACAGTGCTGCAGAAACAAAATGCCCAATGAATGTGTGTGTGTTGGTGTGGCTAAGTACGGTTATAGCACGGGTCTCAAACAGGGAGGATGGGGGAACCTTTTAAGGATGCCATGCAGTATTAGCACTGCAATCCCCTACATGATGCACTGCAAACTCCTAGATGATTCACTGCAAACACCTGCACGATTCCCCTGCAAACACCTGCATGATGCACTGCAAACTCCTGCATGAGTCCCCTGCAAACACCTACACAATTCACTGCAAACGTGCATGATTCACTGCAAACTCCTGCATGATGATTCACTGCAAACATGTCCATGATTCACTGCAAACACCTACACGATTCACTGCAAACACCTGCATGATTCCCCTACAAACACCTACATGGTTCACTATATGGCTCCATCCAGAGATTTCATACAGGAAAAGCCATTCTGCTCTCGTGTTGGCTTGCTGAGTTCCTTGCAACAAAATCACTCTATTATTTTTTGCAGTCAAGAAACAAGTCCAAGCTACCAGCTGGCATTTCCCGAGAGGGGCCTTGAGTCTAATGATGGGTGCTTTGAGCCTAAGGACATTGAGACCTATTGGTTTGGAGGCCTGGTGCATGTGCCCACGGTTGCTTGCTGTGGTGTGTGCTTTTATCAGTGGTCTGGCCTGTGCGGTTGTGACATTTGTGATCATGGGAGTGACACGGTGCGTGTGGTGGTGATGTGCGCTTTCCTGTCGTGCCGGCCTACCTGGGAGGTGTGCATGCATTTATGCGGCGTCACGTGACACGAGCGTGTTTGCGGTCCTGGCCCTTGCCGTGCACGTGTAGCCGGTGCGTGCGGGAGTGGGATGTACCGGAGGGGCATGTGTCGTCGATGCCTGGCCATGTTCCCCTTTGTTTGTTTGTCGCCTTCTGGCAATGCTGATATTACCCTGCAGAGCTGCTGTCGATACACAGCTGCAAATGTGAGCGGCTCAGCAGAATTACAGCGAATCCCCATCGGTCACCACGGTCACTCAGCTGCAGGTACGAGATAACAGGAGGTGCAGAAGCACATCTTAAAGGACCGGGCTTTTCTCTTCCCACTCAAAAGTGTCTGGCGATGAAAGACAGGCTACAGCTGGAATTGCACAAGTGCCACCGCGCGTGTGTGCATGTGTGCGCAGCACATCCCCCATGCACTCCTCATATTGCTATGTGCATGCACGTATTACCACTTCTTGAGTGTGTCTTATAGGTTCGCTGTTGCACTGATCCACAGAGGGCCCACACGTATAGGATCTTGCATCTCTCGCTCAAGCAGGAGCAGATCATGCTTTTTTTTTTGCTGGAGGGTTCCCCATTTCAAATGCCAGCGTAGCATCCGAAAGGATGCCTCCCACCCAAGTATGTATTGGCCCATGTATTACTGGATATGCGTGGGTCCTTTGCCAGTGTTCACTCACCCAGTGTGATGCGGTGGATGCACCACACAAGTATCTACCTACCTGGTGCTCAGCAGCAATCTGAACCTGCAGCTCCCGCAGGCACACCTGAGCTAGCTTCCCACTAGTTGGCTGGGGTATTGCTAACAATTTAGCCAGGGCAGCAGGAGAGGGTCCCAACCCCCTGCTGCTCTTAGCACCCATTTAAGCCTAGCTGGGAGAGAGCTATCCCCGCCGCAGCTGTTGCAATGAGTGTTGTGCAGACATTGCCTCGTCAGCAGGCTGAGAAACGAGGCCAGGAAATGGCTGGGCTGCGAGACTGTTTCCTCCGCTCTCCCCTGGCGGCTGGTGCTGCGGCTCGGCGGCTGGACCGCAAGCGTGACAGCGGTGGTGTGTTGTCACCGTTGCACTGCAACTGGAACAGCTGGAAAAGGGTTGTTCTTTCCGTCAAAGAACTGCAAACTGCCCAAACCCCATTCCCCTCACCCTCCCCACCTTCCTTGGGTGGTGTTTTCTGTTCTCTATTGGCTTTTCAGCCAGGAAAACTGTGTTTTTCCAAGGGAAGCAGACCCATTTTTGCTGGCTCAGAAGCCTGATTCCCCAAATGTAGTCCATCGAGGACTTGGCTTTGGTTTGGCTCAGCGTCCTGCTCAAGGAGGGTCAGCCTGGCTTTCACAGCGTATTTGAGCAGCAGCTTTGGAGGTGGGAGTTGTTATACATCATGGTGTCTATGCTCTTATTGCTCTGCCACCAGTCCCATATGCTAAGGACAGAGACCGGGAGGCTTTGCTCCCAGCTGAGCATTTAGTCGTTACCATATTTGCTGCCTCTCTAGCAGGGGAAACTAATAATCCTTAGTTAAGGGTGTTTCCTGCCTGACTTTTCTGTACGGCTGTAGTTTGGGCCCCGCATTCAGTCTCCCGGGGGTTGCGGGCAACTCTGGGGGCATCGTCGCTGGCACTGGGGACCAAACCTGGAGACTCTTGCCCCAGAAAAAAGTAGCACCTAAGATGATGCAGAACCTCTCCTAGAGGTTAATTATGGCTTAATGATGCCTGTTAGCACACTGTGCTCATGTCTGCCTCTAGGGGCTATATAACAACCTACTACTCCCAGCCATCTCTTGGTGCTCCGGTATGAAGGGCTTGTGCTTGCAGGGGTATAGGCAAAACCTACTAGATATTTGCCCCTGCAAAACACGGATAGTCTACAACACTGCTTTGAGGCAGCACGTGTGACCAGGCGCTGGGGTGCTTTGTGGCTAGGGCCCGGAGAGCAAAGAAGACGCGGTTCTCTGTGCTGGCAGAGGAGAAGAAGAAGCATCTCTGCGCCCCTGGAGCTGTGTCTTCTAGCCAAGCTAGGATAGGTAAGGGACCAAACCCCCCCACCACGCTTTCTGGGGCAGTCCCAAATGTCCCGGCTATATCCCCAGAGTCCCTGCAATGCAAGTCGTGTCCTGAGTCTGGGGAATTGATCCCAGGAGGCAGCATGGGTAGCAAGATCCATGCAAGTATCCTGTGGGAACCATGCAACCCCATGCCCCCATGCTGCACCGGGGCTGATTGAACCAACAGATGTGCTTGCAACACCTCCCTTGGGCAGCTACACCCCACTGCTTCTGCATCTGATGGTCTGAGTGAGGCTGAGATCTGCAGCGTCCCCAGTTTTAGCTCCCCAAAGTTGGCTGCTTTATTGCTGGGTCCCAGAGAGACCCGCTGCTAGCCGGAGGGTGCAGCACTGGGATGGGATAGAGCTGAGAAAGGAGCTGGTTGCTTGGCCAGCCTGGGCTATACCCTGTCAAGAGGAGTCAGATAAGGACTCTCCCGCACTGACCTATCAATCACCAGGGCCTGTCAATAAGCCTTGACGCGATCAATGGCCGGGGCCTGGTAATTACATTTTCGAGATCAAATGCATATATAAATGTTTCATTTGGGTAAATGTTTTTTTTGGGGGGGACAGCGGGCATCTGAGCAGATCCCATCGATCCAGTAAATGGCCATAGATAAGGTATGCGTGTTAAGGAACTGGAGAGATTTGCTTTGATGAATAGGAGAACTTCAGCCCAAAAGCTTGCATTACTTCATCTGTCACCATCCCTGCAGGCAATCAGACTTATTTCTTATTCCCTTTCCTTCCCTCAAAGTTGGCCTCTCTCTGCAGTGCAAGAGTGTTAATGCAGCCAGCGGCAGGGTGTGTCTACACTGCAATCCCCGCTGGGACTGCAGTCTAGCAAAGGCAAGACCCTTGCATGCTTGCACGGAGCCGCCATTGACTTGCAGCAGACTGGCGCGATATAGGGAGGTGGGAAAGCCGCGCTGTTCCCACCCATGGCTATCTCCTGCTCCATGCACAGCAGACGGCTGTCCTTTTACCGAGCGGCTTTCCCTACCCGCACCCCAAGTGCTTTCTGACTATGGAGCTCAGGCGCCTGACCTCTTCCCACCATCTCTCTGGCTTTGTGCATTCCCCAGCTTGGCATTTCTGGCGTTCAAGAAAAGCGTCTGAAGCTTTCACAATGCAGCTGCTATGTTGGGTGCCATTCCCCCTTGGCATTCACCTCTGCTCGTTGTTTGGAGGCTCATACAGGCATAGAAGATTCAGGTAGGAAGGGACCCCGGGAGGTCGCATCTAGTCCAACCCCTGCTCCAAGCAGGACCAACCCCAACTACATCATCCCAGCCAAGGCTTTGTCTTATAAACCTCCAAGGATGGAGAGTCCATCACTTCTCTGGGTAACCTGTCCCAGTGCTTTACTACCCTCCTGGTGAGAGTTTTCCCTAATATCCAGCCTCTGTGTCCAGTATCCAATGCCCTGTGTCATATCACCTCTGGATGCAGCTACACCGAACAAGGTCACTCTTAGGCTGCAATAAGAGCATCCCTATGGGGAGGAGCTATTTCTTCCCATCTAGACACAGCCCTAGGAAAACTTCTGCTTCATCTCTGCCTCACCCCACCATCCCCTGGCATGACTTCTAACACTGTTTCTTCTCACACTGAACAGGGAACTCGATGCAACTCGGTGTTATCTGTGTCTGCTTCACTGCAGCTCTGCCTCTGCCCCTCTTACCTGGCTTCCAGCTGTTGTTTTAAAGGGACAGTGCACTCATTCCCTTCCTGGTTGCCTGCAGCTGGCATCCCAAAGAAGCAATCCTCATGCTGGGATAGGATCTACGGACATAAAACAGAAGCTGCCTTGTGAGGGGGGGTTAAGGATTAAGTTAGTTTCTGTGAAAACCACAGTAACCAAGCACTGAAAAGGTGCTTCCTTTTGGTGCAATCATTGGCTGTGTGTAGAAAGGACTTGATTTTGGGGAGGGATCTGCAAAAGGTCTTGATCTGGTTTGCTTTTTTTCGGGAAGGTGGCATGGGAAGCTAGCCGGGTCATGACGTAGCAGGTAACCTGGTTGGGCTATCGGTTCAGTGGTTCGGTTCCTTGTCAAGGAACGAGGACAGAGGCTGTGTTTAGGAGTGGGTCAGCGATGGATGTCCGCTCCTGGGTCCCGATGAGGAGTCCTGCAAGAAAGCATTGCCCAGGGAGATGGGAGAGCAGGGTTCAGGCCCCAGGGCTGCCTGAGCATCTCTGTGGGAGCATCTTTGCTTCTCTACGCCTTGTCTGTAACTGTGTCCCTCCCAGCCGGCGTCTGCTGCTTGGGTCAGGGCCCGTGTCTCTCTGTGTGTGGGCAGCACCTGGTGCAAGGCGGCCCCGATAGCCTGGCGCTGCTACAAATAACCCATAGGAAGGGGTAGTCTCTAAACTCTGGGGCTTTGCACATCTAGGGTCCTCAGGGGAGCAGAAGGAAGGATGCAATGGGCAAGATGGTGCTGAGCAACGAAATCCAGAAGGGCAGGGGTCTGGAGAGGGTCACCCCTTCCCTGAGGCATCACCGTGCGGGAGCTGCAGTACCTATGGGACCACCGTAGGTGTGCTCACCAAGAAGGCTGCATCCCCCAGGCTGCGTGGATTTTGGATGGTGGTGTCTGCCGCCTCTTCCCCTCCATAAACCGGTGCCTTTCTCTCAGCTCACTTTTCTGCATTTCCAGTGCCAAGCTCCAGCTTCTCGGATGCCCTCATTCGCCTCCCCTGCTCTGCCCTCCTCCCGCCCCAGGCACCCTACGGCCGAGCCGCTCCATCAAAGCCGTGACATCCATATGGCCTCCTCTGGTGTCTGTCCTTGAGACACCCCCGGGAACCTGCTGATGAACCAGTTCCTGGGGGGAGTGCTGCTGACGCGGCGCGTTAGCTGAACTCGCTTTGGGAGGCAGAGCGGCGCTGGCTTCCCCACCTGGTCCCTGGAGCTGAAATTCAAAACCTGGCTGACCCTCGGAAGGTGGCTGGGCGTCCTGTCCCCGCAGCACAAGTCTGCCGAGGGGAGCCGGGACCGTCTGTGCCCGGGACGGTGCTAAAGCGAAGCAAGATTCAGCGCCGACCTCCTTGGAGACCAGAGTCTCCTGCTGCTGCCTAAGGAGGCAACCTGCACCGTCCTGCCCTACGCGGTCCTTGAGCCCTATGTTTTGTTTCCAGCCCATTGCTCCAACAAAGGAGCTTGTGCCAGAATTGGATGGAGTAAGCACAGCTGAACACCCGTGCCCTGCTCCCCTTCGCCGCTTGGCTGGGGTTAGGGACCCCTACCCCCATCCCAGACAGGGTTCGTTGCACATGTCTAATGGTAGCTGTTCCTCACTCATAACCCGAGCTGAGCTCCCCCGTGTCCGTGAGGTTCGTGGTCCTACTGAGAAGCTGGGCAGGGGCCAGGAGGTGGTGTAGAGGACCTGATCTGTCCCCAAACTCCAGGGTGTTTGGACCTGGGAGACCCAGATGAAATGTGATATGCACCCAGGATTTGAACCCGCTCCTGGCATGTCCAAACACGGCTCCTGCTGTTCAGGGGAGGAGGATGCACGATGTCCCTTTGGCTGTCCGGGTTCCTCAGGGCGGTCGCTCTTGCTGAGACAGATGGCAAAGGTATCCCGACAGCGCCCATCAATGCACGAGGGATGCTTCCGAGCCTGCCAAGCTCCTCTTTGCCCGCTGTGGAGAGCAAACCTCTGCCAAAGCAGCTCAGCAAGCGATCCAGGGGGTCTGCAGCACAGGCCCGAGACCTGAGCACATGGTATTGCCACTGAGGCTCTTATAATCACCGGGAAGGGGTTATGCCCCTGTACCAGAGGGAGCTGTATCGTCAAGTGCCTTACGTAATGAAGGTAGATGAGAACCAGAGAGGCTGGTAGGTTAAGACTCCCCAGGGCGGCTTCTCTTTGCACTCTGGCCATTTACACAGGGGTTTTAAGGGTTTATGTAATAGCCGATAAATGCAGAGTACACGCAGCTTAGCGCAGAAAGCCCTGCATTGCATTACGGGGTGCGTGGCCGAGGCTAGAACAAAAGCAGAGCCACTTTTAAAGGGATAGTGCACAGGGGCAAAGCGGGGCATCACGCCGTACCCCCTGAAACCAAGAACCCACGTTTAATCGGGAGTGGAAAGGCCGCAAAGGGCCTCTGCCACCTTTTGTTTGAAACCTCCTCTCCTTCCAGGTCTGGGAATGGGGCAGAAGGTGCCCGACTCAAAGTGAGGAGCGCTGCAGGGGGGCGTGGGAAAGGACGTGGGTCTGACAAACTGGTCGATTGACCCATCAAATACTACCAACTGACTGCTCAATTGGCTGCATACTTTTTGACCAGTCAAAGACTATAGCTGTTTAGCTGTTTTACAGGGAGAGGCTTTTATTTATTTATTTGTTTATATTTTTGGCAGCTTTCTTGATAGAAATACGATTTTTTTATTGTTTTTTGACACATTTAATGGAAAAATTGTGCCTTTTCTGTATATTATTTATCTATACTGGCAATTTTTTTTGGACAATTTTTGACTAGTCAATTGACCAAACTTTATTTGACCCTTCAAATACCCAACCTTAGGTTTGCCAAGGTGTCCAGAAGCTCGGACACATGCTGAGAAGTTTTCAGGCAAAGCAGACCGAAGATGCTGCCGTTCCCAGGATGCTAATTCCCTCTGTGTTGGTTTCTGCTGAGAGATGGGCAAGGCCCAACTGTGCTCTGCTTTCGTGATGTATCTAGCTATTACTCCATCTGCTCTCTATTTATCCTGCTTTGCATTCATCCGTCCATCCAGAAACAACCAGAGCACAAGAAAGTCCAAACCCAAGCTCCCTGTTAGCTGAACCGTCATGGTGTGAACACAGCTGATCCAAACAGGCACGTGCCTCCTCCCTTGCTATGTGCCCACAGGTCTCTATATCCTAGCGTGCCTGTTGTGAGACTGTAAATGCTTATAGACCTGGATGGGGTCTTGGAGTCATCAGGACTTTGCCCAACAATTTTGATGGAGCCAGGTCTTAACACCATGTCTTTCTAACCATGACAGGTGCCCAATCTGTCCAATAATAATTCGTGGTGATGGCACTGCTGCAAAATATCAATATGACTAAGAAAGAGATGCAGGTGTTTTATCAACCACTGGGCAGCAAAAGGCTTGGAAGGGGCTGAGAGCCCACCTACCTTCGATCCTATCTCAGCATGCACACACAGTGGCTATGGAGGGATTTAACCCAGATTTCTCTCCATAGCAAATGTACTGCGTAGAACGGAGCATCTGCCTTCAGCATGTGCTGGAGCAGCACCTGGCCATCAGGTGGCACAGAGCCAGTCTGCACAGAGCAAAGGGCTCTGTGTGACGATAGACCCCATCCACGTACATCTGCATTTCCAGGCCTGCCGGAGCCGTGAGTCCCTGCAGCAGGGAGTCCCACAGCTCACCTTCACTTTACAAAGCAATAATTAACACCTTCCTTTTTCTCTTGAGGGTGGCGGTAATTAGGAATTAGTTGCTCCAACCAACCTTTTTTTTTTCCCCCTTCATGGGCCACATTGCCAATGGTTGCAAACCAGTCTTGAAGCCAGATCTTCGGCTGGTGCATTGCTTGGAAATCAGTGGAGCTATGCTGGCATTAGTGGAGCTGGCTGTATTATTTTAGATGCCTTGATTATTACATTTCTTTCTGGCCTTTCTGTGTAGACCTGGTTCTGCGCCTCTCACTCAGTCAGTCTTTTATGGCCCTTCCTATCTTTATGCCCCTCTCGAGAGGCAGTGCCCAGCACGCGTTACTCAGGGCAAGGCTGCTCATGAGACGAGACCGGTCTCCACCTGGGGTAATCGATGTGGCTCCACGAAGCCAGACTGATCTACAGCCCAGTGCATCCAATTTCTCTTTCCCCTTCTTAGCACCGCCTGACGTCTAATTGACTTCTCTAAGCCACCACGGAGCACCGAGCAGATGTCTTCCCTGAGCGGTTTCCAGCCAGGCTTAGATCTGCTCCCAGGCTCCATCAGCCCGCCGGGGTAATTTAAAGTGCTCTTCCCGACACGCATTTCTGTGCGCTTGTCTCCGTCCTATCTCATCCACCGGCACATCGCCCAATTATTTGCTTCTCTTCGGTCTGTGTAGAGTTCCTCACAACCCTCCTTGCTCTTGACTAATGCCAACAATCTTGCCTTGTCAGCAGATTTTGCTACCTCATTCTCGAAACCATCTTCCCGATCATTAATAAGTGTACTGAATAACAGCACCTCTGGTTCACAGAGCAACAGATCTCACTTTTGCTATTAAGTTCCTTCGGCTGCTCATTCATCCTCGTGTCTTTACCGGAGTTTTCTTAGCTATTCTAAACATGCCTGTAGCAAGTTTCCTTACTACCGTATTGAAAGGGTCCCAATCCCTCCTTCAAATCTAGTAATTATAACCCCCCGCCCTCTCCTTCGGATGTCAGCTCTCACGTTAACGCTGGAATCGCAGCCCCTTGGAGAGGAGTGGTTTACAAGTAATCGCTTATCATCCTGTGAGATGCAGAGCACAGAAGTGGCCTTTTTCTCCCATGAAAGTTGTGGGGTGGGAAGAAACCCCCAAATATTTGGGCTTGGCCTTTTTTTTCCTGTGGAAACTGGAAAATCTGAGACAAAAGCAGATGTTCGCCCGCCTGGAATATCTGTGTTGTCCAAAAGGTCGTTTGCTGTTGCAATAATTGGAGCCAGCTCCACTTATACTATTTTAATATTAATATCTTAATATACATACATACATACATATATATATACACACACACACACATACATACATACATACATACATATATATGCGTGTATGTGTGTGTGAATATATGTGTATATATATGTGTGTGTGTGTGTATGTATATATATGTGTATATATATACATGTGTGTGTATATACATGTGTGTGTATATGTGTGTGTGTGTATATATATAGCTGAATACTAATATCTTAATAATATATATATTATCAAGATATTAGTATATATATGTATATATAATATATATATAAGTATGTGTATATATATATATGTATTTTATTAAGATATTAGTATTCAGCTATATATATATATATATATATATTTAAAGCTGAATACTGATATCTTAATATTGCAAAGCTACAAATGAAAAGTCCCATTTTGCTACACACGCTGTGGGAGAGACGGGGGAGTTTGTCTTGTCTAGGGAGCTAACGAGCTGAGTAGACGAGCCAGACTGGGAAATGGATGCTCAGCTGGGGGAACTGGGGAGCAGAGCAGATCCACAGGTGGATCCCAGACCCCCTGCCACGTTTCCTGAGTGCCCTGTCACTCGAGCCCACTCTGCCCCGTCAGCGGCCGAGGGAATCGAGGGAGAGAAAGTGCAACGGTGTCTTTTCTTGCGGTCCTGTAGTAAATCAGCGTCAGGATTAGACCCTTGGCACTCCTGGCTCCCACTCCTAAAAGCAGACTGTAAGCTCACATCTCCCCTAATCGGTGTTGACTAAAGTGCAGGAGTTAGGCAGGTCAGCGTTTATCCATGCTGAGTGCCCATCTTGCCGGCACGATGAAGTCATGCCCGTTCCTTTGTCCAGCTGTGCAAGAAGGAATGATGTTGCCGGCATCACACCCTTGACTGTCCAGCTTAAGTGACCACTGGCATCATGCCCTTGACTGTCCAGCTTAAGTGACTGCCAGCATCACGCCCTTGACTGTCCAGCCCAAGTGACTGCTAGCATCATGCCCTTCACTGTCCAGCTTAAGTGACTGCCAGCATCACGCCCTTGACTGTCCAGCCTAAGTGACCGCTGGCCTCACTCCCTTGACTGTCCAGCTTAAGTGACTGCTAGCCTCACACCCTTGACTGTCCAGTCTAAGTGACCACTAGCATCAGGCCCTTGACTGTCCAGCTTAAGTGACCACCGGCATCATGCCCTTGACTGTCCAGCTTAAGTGACCACCGGCATCATGCCCTTGACTGTCCAGCTTAAGTGACCACCGGCATCATGCCCTTGACTGTCCAGCTTAAGTGACCACCGGCATCATGCCCTTGACTGTCCAGCTTAAGTGACCACCGGCATCATGCCCTTGACTGTCCAGCTTAAGTGACCACCGGCATCATGCCCTTGACTGTCCAGCTTAAGTGACCACCGGCATCATGCCCTTGACTGTCCAGCTTAAGTGACCACCGGCATCATGCCCTTGACTGTCCAGCTTAAGTGACCACCGGCATCATGCCCTTGACTGTCCAGCTTAAGTGACCACTGGCCTCATGCCCTTGACTGTCCAGCCTAAGTGACTGCCAGCATCACGCCCTTGACTGTCCAGCTTAAGTGACTGCTAGCCTCACACCCTTGACTGTCCAGTCTAAGTGACCACTAGCATCAGGCCCTTGACTGTCCAGCTTAAGGGACCCCCGGCATCATGCCCTTGACTGTCCAGCTTAAGTGACCACTGGCATCATGCCCTTGACTGTCCAGCTTAAGTGACTGCTGGCCTCATGCCCTTGACTGTCCAGCCTAAGTGACTGCTAGCATCATGCCCTTCACTGTCCAGCTTAAGTGACTGCCAGCATCACGCCCTTCACTGTCCAGCCCAAGTGACTGCCAGCATCACGCCCTTCACTGTCCAGCCCAAGTGACTGCTAGCATCATGCCCTTCACTGTCCAGCTTAAGTGACTGCCAGCATCACGCCCTTGACTGTCCAGCTTAAGTGACTGCTAGCCTCACACCCTTGACTCTCCAGCTTAAGTGACCACCAGCATCATGCCCTTGACTGCCTATCGTAAGTGACCGCTGGCATCATGCCCTTGACTGTCCATCCTAAGTGACCGCCGGCATCATGCCCTTGACTGTCCAGCCTACGTGAATGCTGGCATCACGCCCTTGACTGTCCATCCTAAGTGACCGGGTACCATGTCCAGCTGGGTGGACAGAGGGAAGCTTCCAGCCTGAGTCCAATCAGTGCTCCAGAGCCAGAGAGAGGGAGCCGGAGCCCGCTTACCCCATCTCTGGTGGGAGCAACCACATGTATTTGCTGCATAGCACCTAGGAGCCCCGGGCAAAGCCCAGCACCCCACTGCACAAACACAGCATGAATACAAATGCCACCAGCCTCCAAGAGCCCCCAGCTGCAGGCGAGGACGGAGAGAGGTGGGGGTTACAGGCACGCAGTAAAAGACCACGACCATCCTTTAAAGGATCTCCAAAGAGACGTCTCACTGCAACACCCCGCCCGAGGCCATCCCAGCCCCGGCCCACTGAAATCCCCTCCCAAATCATTACTTTTCATTTGTCAACTAGTTTTTCCAGAGCTCGGAAGGTCAAAGTTTAGTCTCGCCGACAAGGGAAGGGAAAAAAAAATCCTCTCTCTGCTTGGCTGGCAGAAAACCGCAGGGGTGAGGGGTAAGGGAAAAAAATCAATTTCAGCTTGGGTCAGCGGTGTGTGCGAGAGAGACCTTCGGAGCAATGGAGATTAATTTAGTAGGAGAGGGAAGGCAAAGTAGAAAAGCAGGAGGTGGAAGCAAAGAGAGAGCAGCCCTGGGGGAGCGGGGTGGGGGCGCTGGTTTGGGATATGCTGGCTCGCTCTTTAATAAGATCCCAGCGTGTCCTGGTGAAATTAATCACCGCGTCGTTAGTACACAGATGCGAAAGTGCCGAGTCAGTCGCAAGCCGGGAGAAAAAGCTGAAAGGGCTGCTGGACTCCTGCTCCGTCCTGACGCCCGCCGGTCCCCGGGGCCGCGCGCAAAGGTCCCCAGCTCCGAGTGCTGTCCTCCATCCCTTGGCACGGGGAGGGGATGGGGACCGGGGAGGGGGCATGCATCCTCCTGTGAGCCCACAGCCCTGGGGAGACACGAGGCTGGAGCTGGAGCCACGGCCAGCATGACTGTGGCCGTGTCCTCGAGAGGAATAGGGCAGCGATGCTCTATTGAAGTCAATGAGGTTTGCACCAGCTGGCCTCGCAGTCCTCTAGGTCCTATAGACAGCATTTCCCTGCTCTCCTGGTGCACGTCCCATCTCTGCCCTTGTAGACCGATGGGGACCCTTGATACGGGCAGGAGGTCGTGTCGCACGCAGCTCCCAGCTGCCTTCATCTCAAGCAGGGGATCCACAGGCCAGAGAGGATTTGCTTTCCCACGGCTGGGAGCAGAGAGCGGCCTGCATGCATGGTCTGTAAAGGCAAAGGCTTTGATGCAGAGCTGCATGGCCTCTCGCAGCCGATGGCCGTGCTCAGCACCTCTGACGGCCAGCTCTGAGCAGGGAACTTGCCCAAGTTACCGTCCAGTTATCCCTGCTTGATTCCCAGCTCTGAGTCGGGAAGTTATCCCTACTTGATTCCCTGCATAGGTTTGTTGAGGGCAACAGCATCACTTTGCATGGGAGTTAGGGGGGACTTGAAATGCAGAGTGTGGGCAGGTAGCAGCCCCTGCACTGCACCCAGGGTCTTCCCTGTCCCGGGAGACCAGTGCTTCTCAAACTGGGATGCGTGGCCACCTGAGGCCATGCATGAGCTCCTAGAGGGGACAGGAGAGACAGGAACGAGGCAGCAGAGGAAGGGAACAGGGAAACAGCAGGGAGGGAAGGGCTGGAAAGGCCAGTGGCTGTCCCTCCAGGGGTTACTTCTGGGGTCCAGGCGGACTAGATGACTGTGCAGTTGTGCAGTGTCTGCCAAAAACCATCCAAAGAACCACAGCCAATTTGGACCTGTTTTTTCCCCTGTGGAAGTGCCGGATGCCAAACCCCGTCCCCTGCCTGCAGCTGGAATGACTGCACGTGGCACAAGGCGCAGCGATGATCCTGCCTGGGAACATCCATCTCGTTAACCATCTGCCTGGCGCAGGAGGGTTCAATGGGCATTATTCCTCTCCCATTTTTGGAGAAGGAAAACCCTCAGCCAGCCCATTTGGCAAGAGCTGAGCCACGTGAGCAGGCCTTCGTATCCTCAGCCCAGTTGTCAGGAGATGGTAGAGCCATGCTTGGGTGACATGTGAACTGCATGGCTCCAGCCCCTCTGCCCTCAGCTTAGTCACCTGTAAAATGAGGGGTGCAATACCCAGTTAAGGGGTTGTGCAGCTCACCTGGCTAATCAGTGCCTGGGAGGCTGGACAACAGAAAATGGCAAAAGAAAAGAAGGAAAAGGAAGTATAACATGTCTCCAGATCTCATGCAGCTGTTTCACCGGGGTCCAGAAGTGCTCTGTCCTTAGCATTAATCACTCATGTACAGACTTTCATCCAGAACATATACCCCATAGCACAACAGGCCAAATCCCGCTCTGAGTGGCCCTGGGAAGCCCAGGAGCAGAGGACAGCCAGCGTCATGCTGTCAGCTAAGCGGGGTCATGAGCTCCTGGTGTTAGCCTGAGGCTGATGCTCTGTGCATCTCTCTTCCTACATGATGCTCTGTGCATCGCTTTTCTTGCATGAAGCTCGGTGCATCACTCTTCTTGCCTGAAGTTCAGTGCATCACACTTCTTGCATGATGCTTGGTTGTATCACTCTTCTTGCATGAAGCTCGATGCATCACTCTTCTTGCATGAAGCTCGGTGCATCACTTTTCTTGCATGAAGCTCTGTGCATCACTCTTCTTGCGTGAAGCTTGATGCATCACTCTTCTTGCATGAAGCTCGATGCATCACTCTTCTTGCATGAAGCTCGGTGCATCACTTTTCTTGCATGAAGCTCTGTGCATCACTCTTCTTGCGTGCCAAGTGCAAAGTCCTGCACTTGGGAGGGGGGGGAGCCAGCCTCTCCTGGTTGCTCCTTAGACTACATGTGTGGACACCTTTAGCACAGGGGCCCTTTAGCAAAGACAGCACCTCTGGAGCAGGATGCTGTGGTTTATCAGAGATGTGGGTGAACAAAGGACTTGGTTGGATCTCGCTATAGCTTCTTCAGACAGGAAAGACCCTCTCCTTTGTGCTAGAAGCAGGAGGGTGACCTTGCCTGGTCTGTGCTATGCAGGAGGTCACCCTACATGGTCACAGCGGTCCTTTCTGGCCTCCAGATGGATGTGAGTGTATAGTAGCCTTTGAAGAGCAGCCCTCTGGGGAGCTATTCCACCGGGACAGAGGCAAGGTGTAGTCCAGGGAGCAGGTGACTGCAGAGCTGTATCCTGCAGTCTCCTTGGGAGCGACTGGGGACAAGGCAGGTGGTGGAGAAGGGAGTCCTACTGAAGGGACCTGGCAGAGAAGGGCGGGAAGAAACAGGGGAGAAGACTAGGAGCCATATAGAAAAGAAGGGAGCCAGGAGTGAGCTAAGAGGAGGTGCAGGGAGAGGGCAAGGATTTTCACATGAGATGGTGATGCAGAAGGGAGGTGTGGATGAAGGACAAGCTGTTACCCTCAGTTCATAGTCTGGGATCAGTTTGTGATACCACCATGCCAGAACTATGGAGCTTGAGGGGTGGGATGTGGGGTAGGGGCACAGTTGAACTTGTCTAGCATTGTAGATAGCCCTGGCAGGTTGGCATCAGGATCCAAAATGACCTGGATGAACTAGGAAAATGGTCTGGCTTATATCAGAGGAAATTCACTGAGGACAAGTGTGAAGTTCTGCCTGGAGGGCAGCAGTTGCATGCAGAGACACGTGGGGAAGGAGTGCCTTGGCTGCAGCACTGCAGAAAAGCACCTGGGGTTATAGTAGCCTGCAAGCTGGGTGCAAGTCAGTGATGTAATATCGTTACAGAAGAGCGAATAGCACGCTAGGATGTATTAATAGGAGGGTCGAATGCAAGTGTTGGGAAGTCCTTCTTCTAGTGTACGCAGCACTGGGAGACCGCCCCTGGAGTACTGCTTCCACATGAGCACTGCACTTCATAAGCATGTGGTAAATTGGAAACTGTGCGTACAAACCTAGGGCTGGGACTAGGATTTGGAGAGATCTCAACAGATTGGAGAATTGAGACAAAAGGAATCTCATGCGGTTCAACAAGGACAAGTGCAAAGTCCTGCACTTGGGAGGAGCAATCTTGTGCACCGGTGCAGGCTGGGGGCGACGGGCTGGGCAGCAGCTCTGCAGAAAAGGACCTGGGGGGACAGGGGACAAGAAGCTGAACAGGAGCCAGCAGTGTGCCCTTGGTGCCAAGAAGGTGACCGGCATCATGGGCTGCATCGGCAGCCAGCAGATTGAAGTCAGCGATTCTTCCCTCTATTCAGCACTGGGGAGGCCACATCTGGAGTCCTGTGTCCAGCTGTGGCCCCCACTACAGAAAGGATGTGGACACATTGGAGACAGTCCAGTGGAGGGCAATGAAATGGTTGTGGGGCTGGGGGACAGGACTGGTGAGGAGAGGCTGAGGGACCTGCACTGATTTTCTATGAAACCAAAGCAACAAACTAAGCAGCAAGGGAGGTGGTGCTTTCCCTGACCTTGGGGGTGTTCAAGAGGAGGTTAGACAAGCACCTGGGTGGGATCACTTGACCCCAGCACTGTTTCCTGCCCAGGACAGGGGTCAGACTCAATCCAATAGCTCCCTTCCGACCCTAGAAATCTATGAACTCTATGAAATCTAGCTAACTTACAGAAAAGCCTAGGCATCATGACATAAGATTGGAAGAACTGGGGATATTTAGTCAGGAGGAGACTGAGAGGGGATTTAATACCAGCCTTCAAGTACAAAAAGGGCTGGTATAGAGGGAATGGTGATCTGAGTCCACGGGGACTGCAACAGGTTACCCAGAGCGGTGGGGGAGTCTCCATCCTTGGAGGTTTTTAAGGCCCAAGTTAGACAAACCCTTGTTCAGGATGGCTTAGACGGAGATGATCCTGCCCTGAGGAGGGGGTTGGACTGGTTGTGACTCCCTGAGGTCCCTGCCAGCTTTATTTTTCTATCATCAATTATCTGTGCCCTTATGTGTACACAGGGCAGGCTTCCAGATGCAAGGGGGTTACGATGCAGACGGACGGACCGTGTCTCTGACTCGCGTTCTCCCGCCTCGCAAACCAACGATTGGGATTTGGTAAAGCCCAAAGCCATGCCATCTGCAGATTGAGGAAGCAGGCACTCAACTCCATGCTCCAAGTTATGAATAGATATTGAAGAGCATCAGACCTAGGACAGACCCTCTGCTTGAGACCTCCTCCCGGTCGTGCACCCAGCCATTAATCACTAGTCTTTGAACATGATTATGCAACCAGTTATGCTTCTACCTTGCAGCAGCTTCATCGGGACTGTTTCCTTAGCTTACAAGAATGGCATGGGAAAGCCTTGTTAATGCTGAAGTAGATCGCGGTTTCTGCTCGCTCCCCATCCACAAAACCCTTCACCTTTTTGCAGAAGGAAATCAGGTTGGTCAGGCATAACTGGCTCTTGATGAATCCATGCTGACTGTTCCTGATCGCCTTGTTTTCCGCCAGGTGCTTGGAAATAGCTTCCTTGATGACTTGCTCCAGTGTCTTTCCAGATATTGAGGTCAGGCCGAGTCGTCTGTAATTCCCCATGTCTTCCTTGTCCCCCTTTCAAGAGATGAGCGCTCGATCTTTGCTTTTTGTCAGTTTGCAGAAACCTCACCAGACCTCCGTGAGTTTTCAGAAATCCCCACAAATCCCTCTGTCAATTCGTGGACTGCTCCAGAACGACTCTCATTTGCCCCTGCTGATTTGAAAATGTCCAGCTCGTCTAAGTCATCCCCCACCTGTTCGTTCCCTCGTCCAGGCTGATGGCCCACTCTCCTAATCTTGCTGCCAAAAAACAGCTCTTTTTTTATGAAGACTGGAGTAAAAAAAAAAGGTATTGAACACATCCCTTTTCTCAGCAGAGTCCATGAATAGAGCCCTTCCCCAACCAGTCGGCAACAACATTTGTCTTGGTCTTCCTTTTGCTTCTACCACACTTGCAACCCCCTTTGTGTTGCTCTTGGGGCCTCCGCCTTCTGCACCTCACTTCTTGCCTTGACCTCCGGATTTCCTCCCTGCATGACCGTAGGAGACTGAGTTTCATCCCAAGCAACACAGTCAAGTTTGCATGGTTTGTGAGATTCAATTTCTTGCAGAGCTCGTCGTCTAGCCAGACTGGTCTCTTGCCGCTATTCCAGTCTTTTCTTTGCTCCGGATAGCCTGCTCTTATGTCCTTAGTCGTCTCCTTTTAAGAAACAACCAGCTCTCCTGGACTTCTTTTCCCCTTGGACCTGCTCCACATTTGTTCAGTCTGCTTTTCTGAAAGCCATTGTCTTTATTCTGCTGTTCTCTTTTCTCCCTTTCCTTAGGATCATGAGCTCTATCATGTCATGGTCGCTGTTGCCCAAGTTACCTTCTTCCTCCAGATTCGTGACCCATTCCTCCCTGTTTGTAAGTGGCAAATCTCCAAGAGCTTCCCCCCCATTGCTTTCTTCGCGATCAGTCCCAAACGGTGTCCCCAAAATGCTCCCAGACGATGTGGGTCTGTCTGAGCACTGCTGAATTACCCTCCTAGCAGATGTCCCAGGTATTAAAGACTTTATAAACACCAGGCCCTGTGACTTGGTTGCTTCAGTGGTTTCAATAAAGTATCATCCCATTACTTGGGTGGTTTATAGAAGACCCCCACCATGATATCACCCTTCCTGTTTTACCCTTTTACCTTAACCTAGAGACCTTCAGCAAATCTACCTTGCACTTTACTCCGCACCTCAGAGCAAGTAAATGCACCTACTATCTTTAGCAATCCCTCACAGTCGAGGATGATTGTCTTCCATGATTGCCTTCTCTGTGGGCATGTCTACACGTGCATTTACACCAGCTTAAATTTACTGTGCAGTAAATTACTGTGCAGTAAGCAGGAATAGGCCGGTGTCTACACATGCTGGTGTTAAAGCGCATTAACACTGTGTGTGGCCTGACTTGGGACTAAAGTCCTGGGTTTCCAGCTCTGCCGCAGACCCCCCTGGGTGACTTCTGCGGGTCGCTTAAGCTCTCAGACCCCCACTTCTCCCGTCTAGAAAATGGCAATAACTTTTTCCTAGATTGCAGAAGTCGTCTGCAGACAAATTCATTAATGCTTGGATAATAGAGCAAGGGAAAATATATACATAGCTAATTGAACAGGCATCAAGCATTCATAGCACTGTGTTGTAGGAGCGTGCTCAAAGCAGAGGTTTGGGACCCCAACCCCGGTTACAACGGGTACAACTTCCCCCTAGGTAGAAGCTGTAACCCCAATATTAATGTGCTGGAGAAGCCTCTATAGGAAACATGGCAATTAAAACTTGGGTCCAGCAGGATTAACGACTCACAAAGCGTTGGGTGACCCTGTGCTTTCAGCATGCTCTGCCAGTCCCGCCAGCAGAAATGAATACAGCTTCATCTAATGGTATTTAAAATGCTTCAAGAAGGGAAAACCCTTTAACTGAGTAAAAACCGCATTTAAATGCTTGACTGCTCAGCAATGACGTCCAAATTACTTTGGAGGCAACAGAGCCCCTTCCTAGCATGACCTGGGTCATCAGGCACTTGTCAGCGGTCCCCAAGGGCTCCTAGCCATTTCCATGTCACTGCAATATCCTCATTGCACACGTGTGTTTCCAACCCTGGCACTGACTTCTTCTGCCTTGGGCATGTCATTTAGTGTGTCTGTGCCTTGGTTTGCCTGTCTGTAAATTGAGGCTAATGATGCTGACCCAGCTCAGAACGGAGGTGGTTTAGGTTAAATATTAATATTTGGAAAGGGAGAAGCGCTCCATTAAGTCTCTGATATATGCATTTTCTTCTCATATTCCAGCCCAGCATGAAAGCAGCTTGGGTGAAGCGTAGTTTGTGCCTAAAGGACTTTGTTCATGACTTCACCTCATAAGAACGTGGAAATGTATTAAATCTAAAGGGGGAAAAAAATCATCTTTCTCTCTCTCTCTTTTTTTTTTTTTAAAGACCCAACTTTATGGTACTGATTTGACTTTCATGAGACACCCATTACATTTTTTTTTTCCTTAAGCTTCCACACAAAATGGCAAATCTTCTAAAATTAGATCTAGGGAATTATTTTATCTACACGGGTAAAAAGGCTGTTTGATACAGCACCTGTGTAATGGGTGACTTCCGAGCTTCCCAAACACACTAGGAATGGCTTTTGATATTTTTTTCCCCTGCTCCTTTTGTCTTGGCAAGCTCTCAACATATTATTTAAAGACAAATGAAGGGGCACTCAGGTTAAGCTAAGCCCCGATGTAGATTTTATTTTAAAATGAAAGAATCGTTTTACATAACCCTGAAGAGCAATAAAAGCTTGCTTCGGGATCACCGGTGTTTCTAAAGGAAACATTACTGATAAATAGCCCTGGCAGGGCTTTGCAACCCACAACAGCACGGCTTTGTGCAAATGTGTTGGGGTTTTAGCCGCGACTTTATTTTGCACCCCCCATCGATGGGTTTGGGGTCAGCCTCTGAGAGTGGAAAGAAGCAATTGTCTAGAAATCAAAGTGAAGCGGGCGAGAGTCCATATCTGTTATATAGCTGTTAGCAGGGGCCCAATTCTGCCAAACTGATAATGGGATGCTCATGCGAGTGGCAGGACTGCTCAGGCTTGCACCGGTTTGCTGCATCCATCCTTTAAGGGGCTCCAGAGAGGAAAAATCTCTGCATCGGTGCAGCCCCCGGAGGGTCTCATACAACAGGTTGCAATAACGGGGTCTTCACACAATCCTTCAGCTCCCTGCAAAGAGGATGGAGCCGGACTGTTCTCAGTGGGCGCAGATGACAGAAGGAGCAATGGGCTCAAGCTGCAGCAAGGTTGGATATTAGGAAAAACTTTCCCACGAGGAGGGTTGTAAAACACTGGGACAGGTTACCCAGGGGTGGGGGAGTCTCCATCCTTGGAGGTGTTTAAGACTCAGGTAGAGCCAAGCTTTGGCTGGGATGATGTAGGTGGGGCTGGTGCTGGTTCGGCTAGATGTGACCTCCTGAGGTCCCTCCAACCCTCATTTTCTAGGATACTATAAGGCCCAGCAAAGCTGGGGTCTGATCTTGGTTGGGGCCTCTGGGTGCTTTTGAAAACACATCTTATCAATGATAGCTGGATAGACCCAGCCCGGGTGGGACACTTGAGATCTAGTGTGACCTGCTGCATGACACGTGCTGAAAGGAGATGCACCGAGCGAAGGATGAAAATGGAAATGAGTGCCTGACGGGCCCCAAATGCAAAATAACTAATGGCAGCAGTAGATGTGGGGAAAAGCACACACACGTATATATATTTAAAGCATTTCTTTCATTCTGAACCACTAAGCTGAAATGGATAAGGAATTTTATTCTTTAAAAAAAATGATTTTTAACACAGCCAGTTGCTTTGTGTATGGGTGGGCAATGTCATGAAAAAAACTAAATTATTTATCCCGTGGAAACTACCGCAGGAATTTAGATCAGCAGAAAGTATGGCAGAAACCTTGACTATCTTTGTTGCAGCCCCAAATTTGGGTATTTGTGGTGTGACCAATGGTACAGACACCTGTTTGCTTTCTCTTGATGTCACCATAAAAACGGTTAGAGTAACACACAGGTGACATCTATTTACACCCACCGACTGTAAGGGTTGAAGGGACCTTGAGGGCTTATCTAGTCCCTGAGGCAGGGACAAGTATACCCAGACCATCCTCGATGGATGCTTGTCTGGTGCAGTCTCAGAAACCTCCAATGATGAGTCTGAGTCTGAGTTAGGTTTTTTTAGAAACTATCCTAATTTTTTTTATTTTTTTTTTTAGTAACTATCCCAAATTTTGAGTTTTTGAGTAGCTATCCTAATTTTTTTTTTTTGAGTAACTATCCCAAATGTTCTGTGTTTGTTTCTTCATGGTCTCCCTATCTTCTATATGACACATATATATGGGAAGGCCACTATCCTAATCTTTATTTGTCTTCTTTGTTCTATACAAAAAATTCAACATTTCCGAAATTTTTCTAGACGTATTGTTCTCATTGCTCTCTTACGAATAACTCTTCCCTTAAATTCACAAACTAATCATGGTAGTGTTGAAGTGATGTTGTAATGGTGATGGTCCAGAAAATATGCGAGAGGCAAGCGTCTCTGTGGGTGATATCTTTTATTGGACCATCTACCTGGTTGGCCTAGATTGAGATAAGGATACTGTGGTACTCAAAAACTTACCTAAATCTACCCCAGCCATTCAGTTGGTCCAATAAAAGATATTGCCCACAAAAACTCTTGCCTCTTGTAGATTATTTGTCCCATGCCATAAGCTGTAAGGGTGTGCACCAGATGCACCAATGTTAGTGTCCTCTTGCAAGCAAACACCATGAGTATCGAGGTGATGATCACCCGACATCAACTTTGCTGGGCCGGCTGAGTCGTCTGGATGTTCGACTCTTCCAGACTCTCAAAGCAGGTTTCATTCTCTCAGCTCAGTCGAGACAAGCACGCAAGAGGAGGGCAAGGAAAGCACTTAATGGACGTCCTGAAGATCAACTTGAAAAAATGCAACATCGGCATCAACTCATGGGAGACTGTCTCCCAGGACTGCCCCAAATGGAGGAAGAGTCCGCTGCAAGGATCTCGGTACTTTGAAACATTAAAGATGACACCAGGAGACAGAAAAGAAGGAGCAGAGAAGCAGCATATCATGGACTGAATCAAGACTCCAGATCCACCCACCCCACATGGAAACACATGTCTGAGTTGCATCGGAGTCTGTCGATCCCGGATCGGACTCATCAGCCGTCTTTGCACCCACAGACAAAGCAACCATGGAAGACAATCATCCTTGACCGCATGGGACTGCCCATGATGAAGGATAAAGTATAAAACATGGCTGTTTCATATGGACGGTATCACAAAGGACCTCGTATGGAGACTCACCCCCTGATGAACCCCATGCAACACTTCTGGTAGCTCTGAAGTACCTCCCAAAATTGCATGGCCTTATACAAGTAGGGCTAAGAAGGGACCCGCAGCAGTCATCCAGCCCAAACCCCTGCTTGAGGCAGGGTCAGCCTTGTCCAAACCCCAGAGGGCAAGACGCTCTCGCCGGGGACCTCCAGCTTTAAGTCCCAGCAGGAGCATTGGCACAGCCCAGTCAAAATCCCCAACCTTGGCTGCAGCCAGCACCCAATGCCTCTGATGCACCCTCAAGCCCAGCTGTGTTAGAGCCGATGAGCGGGTTGTCGCATCATTGGTGGAAACGTGCAGCTGTTCACTAAAACCCAAGTGGAAAGGCTCCCATTGAGCCCCATGCACTCTGGACCCCACAAAGACCATTAGGAGCCAAGTGCTGGTGCAGCGCTCTCAGACGACGCCAACTTCTACAACCGTCCTCCTAGAGACCCATGCCCAATTTCAGCCGGATGAGGGCAAAAGGCCACTGCCCTCTCCAGCCTCTGGTGTCGTAGTGACAGGCAGGATCATTTCAGCTTGGATAAAATCCACAACTTAATTATTTTATTTTTTTTTTGGTGGTGGCGGTTGTCGCTGCCGCCTGTTCCAGATGATGAATGATTGTGTTCCAGGCCGATCCGCTCGTTTGAGCACCGCGGTGGTTTCGAGACTTCATGCAAAAGAGGAGCCCTGGCCATTTTTCACTCCGAGCGATGAGCGACTCAGGAATAAATTTTCCTGCTTAAAATTTGCTGGGCCCAGGGTTTCTCGGAGAGGCGGCTTTGACAACCTGTCACTTTGCTAGATGCTTGGGGCTTTGAGGATTCTGGGCTCTTTTATTGCTTTTTAAAAGATTTAAAGGAAACAAAACCCTGGTGCATTATGACATTTAGCAGGGTCGGGATAGGGAGGTGACTCTACCGTGACGTCCTGTCTAAGCGCGCCGGGTCCCGATCCTGAACTCGTGCGAGTACGCCGAGCTGCAAGCAGCACGCATGCTATCGGGATACGGCATCCTGACCAAGCCACAGCATCCCAGCTTTTACCACTTTATTTATTGATGCCTTTTTTATGGCTCAGGGTTGTTGGGACCCAGAGGCCCGTGGGCCTGGATTTACCTTCTCTTAAATTGGCCGGCTCGAAGACTCATGCCCGAATCAGAAGGTCTTACAGTCCACCCGGAGGATGTCCAGACTCAAGTTTTGGCAGCCTAAAGGGAGAGGGATGAGAAGCAACTGCCAAGAATGACTCTTTGCATGGTTTTGTCAAGCGAACTCGGTGTATCGATGGTACATACAGGAGATTGCTTTAGGCTGACCTTGGCAGTCGCAGGGGGTGTAAGGGAGAAGGCAGTCCCTTAGGTGTGTAGGGCCCAAGGTATTTAGGCCCACATAGGTCAAAACCAGGACGTTGAATTGCGCTTACAATTACAGTGACATTAGGCTGAGCTGAATTTTGGCGTGTGACTACCTCTGCCCGTCATGAGCAGGACAGACCCGGCTTCAGCTGCACCGTGCACAGGGTCACAGATGCACACCTACCTGCAGATTTGGGGTTGTGCACACTCAGAGGCAGTGTTTAGATACCCTATGGCTGATCCAGTTTTCATTGCAACCAATGGAAAGACTCCCTGCCCACTTAACTGAGCCCTAAGTGTATATCCAAGTGGGTAGGACACCTTCTTGCATTGTCTGGTCCGACTCTAGTTTCGTTGATGCCAGATTAAATTGGGAGTAGGTGTACTGAAGTGGATGCAATTGCAGTCTGAAACACATCCCAAAGACTAGAGCCAGTAGAAAGTCTGTTTTGTGTATGCTGCTCATTTTTGCAAGCCAAACCGGGATGCTGAGCTGTGGTTGAGGGAGCTGGAGGTCCCCCAACACCAGTACGGAGACGAAGCTCGCCCAGTTTAGGAGCAAATCCCTTGTTAACGGTTCAGGATACAAGTTTGAACCCAGAACCACAGTCTTCCTAGAGAAGCAGCTTACCCAGGCCTGCCACCCCTACTACAGCTGCCAGTGATGCACCCCAACCCCAGCTCCATGGGGATCCTACAGCCCTCCAGTCTGGTAACCCCAACCCCTAACTGCCTGGCCACCCGCATCCCTGATATCATGTCGATGAGTCCAAGAGCATGGTCTTCCCCACATGTTACCGAGCAGAACTGGGCTCAGAGGAGCTAAATCCAGGCTTGGACACCTGGAATAGGTAAAGAAGATGTAACACCGTGCTAGCAGTGTCCCCTCTCCTCTCGGCCCAAAGGATGGTCATTCAGCGAGTACCCAAATGAGATCAGCATAGCCCTAAGCTACATGAATCCTCTAGACAGGTGGCATCTAGCGAGAGCCCTTTCAATCCTACAAAAGGACCTATCGAGGGATGATTGGGAACTTAAGGGTATATATCCCTGATTTCTCTGCTGCAACTGCAAGGTTTGACCTGGGATCCTCCGGCTTGCTCCACACAGATTGCCAGCCATGTGGTGGGTCAGCTGCAATAGTTAGCAAGATGCATCCAGAGTACGGGGAGGGCATGGGACTGGCATAGCTGGGTTTCCTGCACATCTGGACCGGAGCATGCAAGCAGAGCTGGGTGAGCAGCCGGGGAGGCAGTATGGCAATGCTGTTTGGGGAGCCAGACCGGGATGCTCTGGGACAGTAAAAGACATTGGCAGAGCTACTTGTGGGAACAGCAGGAAGCTGTTGGGAACATCCTCCCCGGGCTGGTAGACATCCAGCTTGGGAGGAGGCCGACCAGCAGGTCCTGGGACTAGGTGGGGCTGTGGACTGGGATCCAAATGGAGCATCTGAGTTTGGGGTGGTGTGATCAGGAGCCGGAGCCACATCTCCAGCCCAAATCTGCAGCGGTCGGTGGTTCGCGGTGCGGGGGAAAGGAGCCGATCGACGTGGAGTCCAGCCGGGAGACGCGGCCCCTCGGTGCTACGGCGAGGCCTGCGGGGATGGGGCTCGGTGTCATTTGCAAAAGTAAACATACGCAGCCTAATGAATGAGTTATATCCCAGACGCTCCCTTCCAGGAGAGGTCTTTAACAGGCACTATTGAATTCTGCGGTATCTCTCGATCTGTAACCAGTGCATTATGACCATTAATGGATTTTTGAGGCCGGATTGATTTTTCATTAATTTGGTAAAAATCTTTTCCCTCTCCCATATAATTCTGTCTTAAAACGCTCCCCCTGACAGCTCGATAAGTCACTCTCCTCATAATGCAGGGCTGGCTCATAAATCTCGGCAGGGCGCTGGGGTGGGGTGCGGCGCAGCGGCTCGGGCTGGGGGAGAAGGGAAAAGGGGAAAACCTCTGTAGACCGCACCGGAGCTGCCAGTCATCTTTCACTGCAGACGGAGTTTGAAAGGCCGCCGGTGAATTATTCATGGAGCGAAGTTGGAGGGTGTAGAAAGGGTCGGCTTGCAGGCTTGTGTGGGCAGAGCCCGGTGTTGCTGATGTCTATCGCAGGCATCCTTCCAGCGATGACAGTCTCACGGGGCCTGGGTGGCAGGGGTGGTAGCCAATGCTTTCAAAAGTGCATGCCAAAAGTTAGGGACCGGCATCCCCAGCTGGGATCCCAGAGAGTCCCATCACAGCTAGCAGCTCAGAGGACCTCAACCCTAAATGCACTGTTGAAAGAGCAGGAGCTGGATTTTCACTGCCGCTGTCATTATTGTCTCCAAACACCAAGACATCAGACCTCTCTTGACTTCCTAATGATAGATTTAGGGTCCTCTGGACACACAGCTATGGTAGCAGGTCACAGGGGAGAAGACGGCAGGAGCAGGGTTGTGAAGAAGCTTGTTCGGGTCTCTGTGGGCTCCAGCAGAGAGATTTAAAGCTGGGGTTCGGCTAGATCCATATGGCAGGCAAGTCAGGGAAGGGTCCTCATTGCAGGCAATTACTTCTGTAGACAAACCAAAGGGAACAAGCCTTTACAGGCCACTAGTCACATGCCGGGCAATGGCAGCAAAGGCTAGCCTTACGGATAAGGCTCTAGATTGAGTTGGGGAGACATAGGTGAGAGATATAGGGGTGTATTCAATCTGCATGTGCAAACGTAAAGTGACTTTATTGCTGTTGAATCTGCAAATGACAATGCATATATAGTTTTACTTTAAATAAAGGTATAATCTGTGCCCTAACAGCACTCTTTACCACACTTGCGGCTAAAATCATTTATTTGTGAAGGCCCTGAGACAAGCACAACAGGAGGTTGTGCCTGGGCTGGGCTTTTCTGTAGACTCCCTGAGCAAGGCACTTTGTCACTGCACTGTAAAATGGATATGTGGGATATAGCAGTGTAGCATGGCTATATGGGATATAGCATATATGGGATACAGCAGTGTAACATGGTTATATGGGATGTAGCGTATATGCAGTATAGCATGAATGTACAGGGTATAGCATATAAGGGATATGGCAGTGCAACATGGATATATGGGGCATAGCATATATGGGATACAGCACTGTAACATGGATATATGGGGTATAGCATATATATGGGATATAGCAGTGTAGCATGGATATGTGGATCATAGCATATAAGGGATATAGCAGTACAACATGGATATATGGGATACAGCACTGTAACATGGATATATGGGGAATAGCATATATGGGACATAGTAGTGTAGCACGGATATGTGGGACATAGCATATATGGGATAGAGGAGTGCAACATGGATATATGGAGTATAGCATATATGGGACGTAGCAGTGTAGCGTGGATATATGGAAGCCTGAATTTAACCCCAGCAGTTGGGCTGTTGGTAGCAGCCTTGCAATGCATCAGTTGCAAAACTGCCCAGGAAACTGCATAGATAATTTGGACATTTAGCTCACGCTGTGCTTCATACGGCTGTAGATAGACTGCCATGAGCACCCAAGCCAGTGTGCGTGTGCACACCACACTCACAGCCATGTAGACATGCCTTTCATCTCCACCTTCAGGTGAGTAAGTGGTCCTTGCCTGGCTAAAATTAGACACACTTTGGGCCACTGGCCTATATTTTACATGCAAAAGAAATCTACAGGATCTTTGTTATCCTGTGCCGTCTTTTATTTGCATTATTCATGATTTATTATGCATTATTTTATTATGCATTATTTTATTGCATTATTTTATTTGCAGGTGGGACTAATCAAATGCATGCAACTAAAAACCAAACATTATCTGTCTTTGCTAACATTTTCTGGGAAGAGTCGCAGCTGAGCAGTTGAAGAACAACTTGCAGCTTGGGGGCCATGGTCTCAGGGTCTCAGGTCCATCTCATTGATTAAATACCAATATTGCCAGCATAACACCTTTCATAAGACCTTCTCAGAGCACTTTGCAGGGGTGGGCCTCAGGATCTCACCTGGATCTGAGGCTGTAGCCTTCCCTGGACTGGACCTGGAGGATGCAGCAAAAGATAAGGGCTTAGCTTGGATGGGAAGTGACAGCAGCAGTTTCCTATTCCCATTTCAGTTGGCACAGCCGGTCTGAGCTCACAGCAGCAAATCTTCCCAGAAAATGTTAGCAAAGACAGATAATGTTAGTTTTTCAGTTGCATGCCTTGCTCTGGCATTGCTTTCCTCTGAGTCCCATCCCACCACTTTCTCTCCAGCAGATCTGAATGAAGGGGACCCTGCTGTGGTCCTATCACCCAGCTTTGAGGCCAGAGCAAGCCGGTTTTCGCTGAAGTCAGCCCATGGGTAGGTAGTTTCTCCTGGCTGAAGACAGGAGATTAGGCTGACAACAGCTGCCATAAAATTCCTGAGTACTGTGGGAAAGGCAGAAGCAATCAGGACTTGTGGTAGAGGTGATATCTTTTATTAGACCAACTAGATTTTTGCAAAAAAAACCCCAAAAAGTCTTCAATTGCAAGCTTCCAGGCACAAACTCCCTTCATCAGGCATCAGAGAGAAGATTGTAAAAGTTCTCCTGGGTAGAAATGAAAGCTCACATTTCATAGGAGAGTTGAAGGTTTGGGAAAGGCAGGCACAAGTCCACCTTAGCCCCATCTCTCTCTATCCTGCCCTGGGTGAGATCCGTGGATGCTTCAGGCTGGCATGCTTTGCTACAGGTGGCATTGGCTGCTCGTGCTTTTATAGAGCCGGGATTGAGCCATCCATCCTTGTGTGAGAATGGCCTCGAACGCCCCACTATTGTCCTCAGGTGTTCAAATTCTCCCTATCACTATGGCATCTGAGCCCTTCTCAAGGGAGGCAAAGGGCAGGGACTCACAGGGGTGCCCAGAAATGGGGGCTCACTTGCACACACATAGAGGCACCCTCACACACTGCACACACACACTGCCATGCATGTGCTAGAACATGAATCATGTTAAATCTAAAGTGGGGGAGACCTCCCAGGCTCCCGCAGCCTTGTGAACAGCCCCCTCCTGTGCAAATGAACAGGGGAGGGAGGAAGATGCAAAGGCCCCTCACTAGCCAGCATGATAGTCGTTGCTCTGTAACCCGTTCATTATGGCCATTAATGGATTTTTGAGGCTGGATTGATTTTTCATTAATTTGGTAAAAAATCTTTTTTCCGTCTCCCACATAATTCTGCCATGAAATGTTTCCCCCGACAGCTCGATAAGTCACCGCCGTCCCACACAGTCCACTAGTGAAATAAAAGGAGGGAATAGGTGTTGTCTGGCCATGCCTGGCCTCGGCAAAATATACCCCCAGATGCCATGAGAGGGGTCAGGGTTCAGCCCTCCGGGGCAGTGTTCGCCCTAGTCGTGTTCTCAGTCCCTCCCTCGCATGCATGTATGTGCTTGTCCACACAGGCTGCATCCCAGGCCCATCTGCGCACATGTCAGTGCATGTTGTCTCCTGTGTGTGCACACACTTTGCCAGTCTCCCGGCCTCACAGACACACCCCACTCACGCCCCCACTCCTTGTCATGTGTGCAAGCACACACACTCACACACATGTACCTGCTGTAGCCTATGCACCCGCAGACATCTCTGACACATGCACACACCTTCATCTGCTTTATTGCTCTCCCTCTGTCTGTGCCTCACACACACACACACTTTACCTTACACCCACACAGACACCTCCTGTGTGTCTATATATATATATATATATATGCACTTATCCCATCTTATACACTTGCCTGCACCCACTTGCACTCATCCCTTCTTCCACACTTGCTTGCACACACATGCACACACACATGCACTCTCTCCTCCCCTAGCACATGCATGCACAAACCCCACTTTCAGTGCAATGAGTCTTGATTGGCAGGCCAGGCCAGAGAGGTGTTGCCCAGGGTCCCCTTAGGTTGCAAAGAGAGGCTGATGGACCAGGGGTCAGCAACAGGGGTTGTTTTGAGTTGCCATGTGTTACCCAGGTCCTAGGCAGGGAAAGGGATGGATGACTGAGGGGGATTGAATAGCAGCCTTCACCTCCCTGCAGGGGGGCTGCACAGAGGATGGAGCTGGGCTGGTCTCAGTGGGGGCAGATGGCAGGACAAGGAGCAATGGGCTCAAGCTGCAGCAAGGGAAGTTGAGGTTGGATATTAGGAAGAATTTTCTCATGCGGAGGGTGGTGAAGCACTGGTACGGGTTACCCAGAGAGGTGGGGGAGACTCCATCCTTGGAGGATTTGAAGACCCAGATAGACAAAGCCTTGACTGGGATGATGTAGCTGGGGCTGGTGCTGCTTGGAGCAGGGGTTGAACTAGATGTGACCTCCTGAGGTCCCTTTGCACCCTCATTTTCTATGATCCTATGCAGAGAGGAGAGGCTGAATGTCAGAGAAGGCCCTGGGTTCAAAGGGGAGAAGGTGTTGAGGGGTCCAAGGGGGAGCCAAGGGGAAGAAGGGGATCCTGGGTGGTCAGAGGGGCAGGAAAGCCAAGGCTGGGAGCTTGATGCACATTATGAGAGGAAGGAGAGGGAGTCAGGAGGCCAGGAGAGAAGACGCTCGGGTGTGTGGGGACACCAAGGCATGGAGGAAGTGGGGGTGAGATGCCGCTGGAGCGAGTACCGGGGTGAAGGTTGCAGCAAAGCCAGGTGCTGGGCACTACACAGGCACCTCATGCCAGACAGCCCCTGCCTGCAAGGAGACAAGGCGTGGGTCGGGGGCAGAAGGGAAGGAACAGACCCAGCTCCTCAGTCCCAGGCTGCTAACCACTGAGCCAGACTGCCTCTGCTCCTCCCAGCAGAGTGTCGCATAGCCCTGGCTAATCCAGAGCACCCCTCTGCAGACCTCCAGGTGGGGAAACTGAGGCACGGAGCCTTTCATGTGCGACTGTCCACATGCCAGCGTGCGGTCTCAGCACCAGGCCTAACCCCTGTTTCATATCCTGCAGCAGCACCGGGGGCAAAGGTGCCTCAGAGCTGACTTATTGCACCCTGCTTGAGTCCCTTCAAAAGAGCACAAAGCAGCTGGATTCATCGCCTCCTCACTGCTGCTTTGTGACTCTGCCTGCAGAGTAAGAGGATGGCGTGGTGCAGGAGCAGGGGTATTAATGACTCTCAGGGACTTGAGCAGAGTGGGTAGGGTTGCATTTCGGGGCCTGAGTTCACTTAGATGCCTTGCTGGAGGACTAGGTAAATACAGTGGAGCATCTGACCCTACGCTAGTCGAATAGGACTCCGCAGTATCATTTATAATAGAAGGTGGCTATAGGGTGCAGGACAAACACAGGAGTAATTTTCCTTGAGTAGGGGCTAGGAGGGTAGATGCCCTTCAAGCTGCTCATCTTGCCCTCGTGCTTAATGTCTCTTTTAAAAGAGGCTGATTGCTTGTTGATTATCCGCCAATTGCTTATTAAAACTATATTTAATGAGGGTTAAAAAGCAAATAATCAATAGATACTTGGGTCACCCCAGAGCAGATAAGCCTCAATAAATGCTCTTATAATCAACTTAGTTACTCACCAGACAATCACCAGTGTAGCAACGATAGGTGTGATTTAAAATGAATGATATTCAATTGTATCCAGAGTAAATACAACCTGATTAGCAGAGTCACATGCTGAGATGTGCAGATTATAGCACAGGAGTGCACCTGCGTATTTCAGACCATTGGAAAAAAAAAGGATAGTTTGTCTGGGTTTGGTTTAAAGATGGGAACCTAACTTCAGGGTTGAAGTTTAGGTTAGGTTTGAATGTTGCTCTGCTGCTATTGATGGTGTGATGTGACCGTGCTGAGGAATGACAGATGCACTTTCTTCCAGCACTGAACAAGGAATTGGATTAGAGGAGTAACCACTAAACCGTTCCTATTTCTGCTTCATGGAAATACTTCTGCCCAGGGCCTTTCCTCCCCTTCATCTGGCTTCCCAGTCTGCTATGGAGTGAGGGAAACAGGGCATATTTTTACAGGGGTGGACAAGGGCTGCTTTAGGAGCGACACCGTGGTCATCAAGTCAAACCCTCTTCTTATATAAGCCAGTCCAGCTCCATCTGAAAACTAATTAGGCATTTCTGTGACCCCATGATTTCATGTTGCAGTTCCTTTTGCATTCAGGGATGGTGATGACCCCTTCCTCCTGACTTGAAGGTATTGAGCTTTGCTTTGTTGAAATGATAACTTTTCCCCCTTACATGCCAGAACTTGCTGGTACAGGTCACACGGATCTCAAAAAGAAATGGAGAGGTGTGCCATGGGAATGTCCCCTTATCTATGAATGGGGCATCTCCCGTAATGCATGAAGAACATGCGGCCTCCAAGGATCGCCCGCTTCCTCTGACTTTATTCACTTTGGATCCTGGGTTCCCTGGGGCCAGGAGTGTGCTTGCATCTGGACTCGCAAGTGATGTGCAAGCTGGCGGCTCATTGCAAACAGGGGTGATGGCAGTGATCAAACCAGCGTGGATGGCGTCACATCGCTACGGGACCCAGGCATGCAGCTGAAGAGACGTCGCTGAAAGCTGAGCTCTGTCATATCTGGAGAAGCCCAGGCTTTGATAGACTCTATTTAATTGACTGCGGTTGTATATTGTGCACATCTTCCTGCCTATATTTGAGAGCCAGCGAGACTGCCATGCACGTGCGGAGCCACATACCTGCTGGAGGCACCGTGAAGAATGGGTTGCAAACAAGGGCTTCTCCGTAGGCAGCGACCTCAGAGCTGCTTCTTGCACATCCCCATGCCTCTTTGCTCCATGGGCTCTTGTGTTATTTTTGCTTCCACACAGGGGTCCAGTTTGGTCTCTGAAATCCTCCCCCCTCTCCTCCCCATCACTGGTTTCCAGGAACAAGGGAAGAGGGAACGACTTCTGGCCTCGCTGGGCTTCCTGCCGTCATCTCTCTAGAGAAGCAGAACTTCAAAAAGAGCTTGAGTGATATGTTTTTGTCACCGCGAGATGGCAAACCTCCTTTGTGTGTCCCTTTCCTCCCAGCGGATGGCTCGTTAAATGGGACCCCTAACGGGGCTACAGGGAGGTGATGGGTGATCGGGTGTGTCTCCGGCTTTGATCGGTAGCCTTCAAAAGGCAAAGTGGTGTGAAGGGGAGTTGGGCGGCTGCTACCTAGAGGGTGAATTGAGGTACATGCAGCCTGTGCCCTATGGACATGAGTCTGCATTGCTCAAAAGATGCCAGGGACCAAGAGCTCTTCCCTGGGCCGTGAAGACTAACTACAGTCCCATTTTAATCCCACCGACGGTCTGTCTGAAACAGGCCAGGGAGTCTGCACCCAAGCCCTCAGTTGATCTGCTTAGCACTGTCCTCCGTTGCAGTGATAGCCACCAGATACGGACTTCCTCCCATGCAACCCGGATCCATGCTTTGTGACACTTTCATCCTTCCCCTGCACTCAGACAGTGCAACTTTTTATTATCCGTCTTTGGAAGAAAACCATTTTTGTGATCATCGTCTTGGCTGCAATGAAACACTAGGATAAGTGAGGTCGTGCTAGTTGGGTCTAAATGGAGAGAGCTAGAAGGGAAAGAAATCCCGGCATTTGCAATGGAAAAACATTGGCATTGTCGTAATTCTGGGGTGTTGCTCCCAAGACAGCCTTGCCTCTGAGTCCTGCAAGGGTTGTCCATTGCAACTATGACTCACGAGCAGGGAAAAATCCATGCGGCTAAAATAATGCCCAATCAATGTGCATTTCCTCTCCTGGAGGATGTCAGAAAGTTCCCGGCGTGAGATGATAATTCACAACTTCCCCTGGCAGCTGGTTGTGTAGCTCCCCATTCGTTTTATGGCCGCAAGCGTTAACATTTCTGCAGAACGCTGTGGTAATCTTCTGCAAAGAATGATCATTTTTTTAGTGACTCACAACCATTAATTATCTGCCTCTTAGCAGTTTGCTTGAGATGAGTGATGGCTGGGTAGTGGCCACTGGGCTCTTAAGGAAGCTCATCAGCTAATGGGAGAAACAGTGGAGGGGTGAGCCTTGTTGCTTTTGATGGTGAGCAATGATACGGGTTCAAATGCTGCGCTGCGCTGGGTTGATAGCAGGCCTGGTGGGACTCGTGGCATCTGTGGCCCTGGCAGCCTTCCCAAGCTAAGCAAAACCAAGTCCAGGTTGGTGTGTGGTTTTTCGATGCCAGGACCTTTTCTTGTGCTCTTGGATGTCTTGCTACAGCCCTGGAGTAGGCTTGCTTTGGACATGTGCCCAAGGCAGCCCTAAGTTGACCTGGTTGTAGATGGGTACTTGGGCTGCAGAGGTTATGCAAGCCATCCCCTGTAGATACCCCATGGAGCAATGGATATAGGGTGACCTTGGACTTTATTATTCCTGTTTGTCTTTGCACCCATTGAAGTCCAAGGAAATGCTCCGGTCGGCTTCTGTGGGGGGAGATCAACCCGCCTCCGGTTTGTGTTTGCATCAAACCTCTCAGCGGTGGATCTGTAGATGGCAATGGCCATGTCCTCACCTCTTGTCAGTTGATTTCCCCCTCGCCCCCATCTCCAGCATTCAGTTGATTTTGGAGACCAGGATGTGGTCCTTAATCACAGGATGGGGAGAAGAAGTGGAGAGATGCGAGGCTGTGAAGGGAGCCCCCGGGGTTGGGTCCCCACAGCTGGCTTTGGGGGGTGCATTAGGACACGCAGAAATGTGGGGGATCCTCAAGGTCCAGCTTCTTGTGATCACCGGCCAACTCCTCTTCCCCTCGCTGCCTCCCTGCTCTTGTCTCTTCTTGCAACATCCTCATGCTGCTCCTGACACCCGGTGCCTGTGGTGTCCTGCTGTCTTCCATGCCATTTCCCACGCCTGGTTGTTAGCCTGTGCCTGGGCCTTGGACTCCTTTTTCCCCCTGTCTCAGACTCAGCGAGCCTGCCGCCTTGCAAGACCTGGAAGGACATTCACAAGCAAGCCCCTCTCAATGGCACTGCCACGAATCCCCGTGCAGGCCTGTGCGAGCAGTTTCTTGCAGCGAAGCAGGTGGCTCCTGCTAAAGATCACAGGACAGATGCATTTAATGACATCCTCTCTGTGCAGTCTCCTTACCTCAACTCAAAGCCTCATTGCCTCTTCATTGCCTTGTGAGTGCCTCCATAGCATTCCCAGGGGTATCAAGAGCTGCCCCACTATTGCACAGGATAGGAAGCCAATGGTTTCCACACCCGAGGATTTAGCGGGCCTGAGTGACAACCTTCAAAGACCTGCCCAAAGTATAAGCTGACCCCCACTGCCTCTGCTTCCCAAGGCAGAGCGTTTTCACAGCAAGCATCAGCTGGCCCTTGCATGGTGCATCCTTGGCCTCTGAAGCTGCATCTCCCAAAATGCAAAGTTACCTAGCAAAGTTACCTATGCAAAGCGAGGTGAGCGAGATACTTCCCAGATGCCGGCGTGCGGGGCCGGCAGCTGGGGAGGCAGCTCAGCGTGGCTGCCAGCCGCCCAGACCTGCTTACAGACTCAATCTGCCGGGCCCAGCACGTTTCTGCAGACCAAGCAAGTTTACCAATAAGACCCTCTCATAATCTACTACTGAGAGAGAGAGAGAGGCTGGGCCGTGGCGCCCGCATGTAATAAATGCTGGAGATTTAAGTGGGAAAGAATTACCTTAAATATATATCTATACAGGGAGGGAATGTATAGGTATATTTAAAAAAAAAAAAAACCCCAACCCTGAACTACTGGAGAGGAGTAGAACCAATTTCCCAATTTCAATCTCCGGCTCGCTGGGATTCAACCTCTCAGATGTTGCCTGCTTTGCTAAATTGGCTGGGCTGAGGGCCGCGACGGTGCTTATTTAGGCTGATTGTGGTGCATTTATGAAGGGCTGTCACACAGGCCTGACAGGGTGATGAATTGGCCTGGCTCACCGGAGCTGCAGGATCGGGGGGTGGAAGAGAGGGGAAGGGGGGAAAGCGCTTTCCAGAAAGCAAAGGAGCACGGGGGGAAAGGGAGCATGCGTTGGGAGGAAGCCAGTGGGAAAGGTCTCATTCGGGAATCGATCCTGCTGCCAATAATTGACGGGCCCCGGGGAGAGTTTCATGCCGGTGTTGCAAGGGGAGGAGAGGAGGATGGAGCAGGAAGCAGTGAGTCAAGCAGTTTGTTGCTGAATCCCAAGGGAGCCTGCTATTGAGGTCTTACGGAAATGCAACCGGGCAGGTCATGGGAAACATTGCGGGTCCCACGTCCTGAAACTCCCCCGATGCGCCCGGGTGTAAATCTGGAAGGCCGTGTGGGTTCCAGTGGAAAGACGGCAGTGGGGTAACGGAGAGCGGTCCCCGAGTGTACAAGCCCATCTCTCTGTCCGCGGTGGAGGGCCCGTATCGTAGAGCTTGCACAGGCATCCATCACTCTACTATCCCTTACTGTTTCCCTGCATTGTGTCTTAGATATATATATATATGTATGTGCGGGTGTGTATAATGAATGATGCAGATAGATATAGGTGATATAGCTATAGATATAATGTGGATATAGATATATAGATCTATATTTGGGACAGATAATACCTGTCTATATTTCTCTCAAGTATATTTATCGTGACCTCAAATCTCTCTCTAGCCATTTGCTTGTCTTAGCCATATATCTCTATCAATCTCTCCATCAAATTTTATGTCTATCAATCCATCTCCCTGCCTCCTGTCCTACACATAGGCTTTTCCAGGGCATAGCTTCATGCCGAGGGAATGGGATTGTGGGTAGGGTTCAAAGGTTTGATAAGCATTTATTTGGGGCTCTGTTCAGCAATGAAGTCTTTATTCGCATATTGTGCTATGTTCTGCTCCCGTTGTCGCCTTCATGGTATTGTCACCTGTGGTTTCAAAAGGTTTTCATGGATATCTGAGTCTCAACAGGTGCTTTTACAGATTTGGGAATAATATGGGAGACTTGGGATGAAGATAATACAGAAAACTTGGGATCTTTTATGGTCTGGATCTCGTCTTTTAGTTCTTGGTGATCCACACATGGGGGTGAACTCATTTCTGGCGATGCTGCGAGGAGAAACCACTGTGCTCAAGACCCCTCAACTGGCCCCTTCTCCCCAGTGCAATGACACACCAAACTTCTCCTGAACTGGTTTGCAAACTTGGGTCAGAGTCAGATCTTACCCATTGCAAAACTCCTCTTGTCTTTGGTTCCAAGATTTTGCTTCGGTTCATCGAGCAAACAGAGAAAAACTGGTGAATCTGGCTTGGACGCCTGTAGTTTAGTCCGTCCAGCTCAGGTGGAAGGCAATCCCCATCAAGTCCCAGGAAGGGCCCAGGTTGTATTAATTAACTAAACGGAGAACCGACCAAACCACGAGGTCCCTGGGGATGGCGTCTCTCCACAATCGCTGCACCCATCCCTTCACTCCTGCAAGGCCCCACAGACGTGGATGCACATCGTCGACGTTGGCTCAAGGGTTCGATTTTATGATCCCTTCTGATTCAGGCCCCTGCAAACATATTGGCCATGCCACAGTTACTGCAGAAAGGGAACGGTTAGCATCTGAAATGGGCTATTTAAAATCTAAACCAAAATTATATACGTAGATATAATGGCATCAAATATACCACATACTATTTCCATAGTACATCCAACATTTCTCAGGGTGGGTGGCGGGCTGGATGCGATGATCCCGCAAGGTCCCTTCCGGCCCCTAATGCCTATTATAATAGTCAGTATACTCATCGATATAAACATTGTCATTTCTAATGTCTAATATATTGTTTTCTTCCTCTGGAACAGCCCCTCGTTCCCCAGCCCCTTCCCATCCAACAGATATATCCCTTTTTATAATTATGCCTTTTTGTCCATTTGAAATCCAGTTAAAAATGTGCAAACCCAGTCAATTTTCACACTGTAGGTTTGTATGATATAAGGCCCTGGTGTCTTCGACGGCGAAGGGCCCCCCTTCCCCATCTCTTCTCCTCCAGATCCTGACATTAAACTACTTCACTCAGAACGGGTACCGGGTGCCACGCCGGCTGACCTCATTAAAATAGATTGCTGTAGAAGTAAAATCTAAAAGGCTATAAAAATTGCCAATATTTTTACCGGGACACTATTTTCTCTCTCTCTCTTTTGTACCTCACAGGATAACTACTCCCTTTTGGAAAGCTCGAAGAAAAAAAATTTTTTTTAAATCCCCTTTGCACTTTAAACCTGTGTTTGAAACTTTAGCTGCCAGTGAGACGTGAAAGGAGATCAGGACAAGACAAAGAAATTGTCTTCTACTTGGGTTTTGTGTTGGGTTTTTTTAGTCTTGATAACATATAAGAAAGAACAATAAAGCCGCGGGGGGGGTCTCCTTTCCCCTCTTGCTTTGGTTTGTTATGTTACAAGTGTGCCGTGCCTCTGTTTTCCCCTCGAATGTTGCTAAGCGGCTGATGACATCATAAGGGGCTCAGCAGAACATCAATGACATCACAAACCAGAGGTGGGAGCGGGAGTCTCACCTGGTCTCGGTGCATCTCTGCGGCTACGAGAACAGACGCGAAAGCTGTGCTTAGCGATGTGGTTTCACGGCATCCTTCAAACACAGCATCCCCACGCGCTCCCTGGAAAGGGCTGGCGTCTCAAGGGAAGGAAACGCTTTTTTCTGTAGGCCGTTCTGGGGGAAAGGAGGTGAAATGCCAAGAGCAAGGGAAGCCCAGATGGGAGAGATATACCTCCATCCTCCAGAGAAGCGGAGAGTCAGGAGTTGGGGGCAGAGATCCCTTATAGAGCGCCTCGTCGCTCTGTTCCTTTTATCCATAAATGTGGCCGCTGCTGCTCACAACCTTGGTGCGATCACGTGGCAGACCTCCACGGTCCCTTATGCATTCGGGGGGGAAAAAATCCTTTGATCAATCTTAAATCTGTATTCACTGCTCTCTAGCTCCTGTTATACTGAACCAGGATGCACCCAGACTCCCTTTGCTACACCAGGCATCGCTCTGTCTGGTCCTCCATCACCTGTAGGAAAAGGGGATTATAGGTAAAACACAAGCTATGCAGCTTCTCTGGACTAGGGCTGACTCTGGGGGATATAGGACTGGAGCTGTTTGCAGTGTGGATTTGCACAACTACTTCCCATCCTTGCAGCGGCAGGACGCCCCGAGTGTCTCTAATTTCTTGACAAACTGAAAGGTTGATGAGAAAAATTATATCAGGTCAGATGAATGATTCCGTCCCATTCTCTGCCTTTTGAAAGCATTTGACATTTTAAAAAGAAAATGGAAGTACATGTCATAGACTCGTAGAGAAGTGGGGCTGGATGGACCTTCAGAGGTCATCTAATCCAACCCGCTGCCCGAGGCACGGTCATCCCTAGCCAAGCCATCCTATACAAATCCATAATCGAACCTCTTAATAAAACTACTGTCAACACCATCAGACATAGCAACCAAACCTACTGTAGGTAAAACAGGGGGACCGTGGCATCCAGCATCCTGCTTCTATAAAAAGGTTGGCAATATATACTCAAGAGATCCCAGGTAGAGGGCCAGGCCCCCCACCATGGTCCCCACGATTGGGCCTCAAAAGCAAAGCACCCCAAACTTACATGTGTCCATAATATCCTACAATATGTCATTGCAAATGGTTTTGGGGGGTTGAAATAATTTGAGGAGCTTTGCAAGATATTTTGGTCAATATTTAGGAAAAAAAAAAAGAGTTCCTACAAAAAAATGTCACCCATCCCAAGTGGGGCTAGACAGACATCTCAGCCATCCCATGTAGACGGTATAGGATGGAAGGAGGTGGGTTTCTAGCATCCTGGTGATGGTCTAGATGGACCCTGACTAATCTGGGGGGCAAACCCTGCCCTGGGAGACTCGCTGGCCTGCAGGTCCTTGAAGGGAATTGGAAAGTGCAACCTCTGCGGGGAGTGATTTACTTTGCACAGGGGAGGTGGATTTATCAGTTCTTGGAACCGGTGTTTATGAATATTCCTAAAGAGGAAAATCAATCTGTTCTATCATAACATTGCCATTTTTCTAAATGATAGAACAAGCAGTTTTATACACCTCGCACGGGCTGCTCGGGAATCGATGGGTATTATGAGCTTCTCTCTTGATTTACTAATGCTTGGGCAATGTCCCCTTCCCCGCCTGGCGCCGTGCAGGGCCGGGCGCCTGGGTATCCCAGGGAAAGCAGGCCTCAGCTTTGGGTACTCGGACCACCGGGGTCCTGTTGTGATCAAGGTCACTAGTGATTGACCGTCTGCTCCATCCATCATCCCTTATTTCACATGGGAGCCTCCCTCTGCCTGTGTGTTCGCCCTGCGCTCTTGCAAGCTGAGCGGGTCCCGACTGTGTTGGTGTTTGGAGGGGAGACCACAAGCAATGGCGGGCTTGTCTTGAGACCACCAAGGACTGAATGTGCTTGGGGTCCCGTTTTGCAGGGCGGGGTGGGTGGAAGCATGCACTCTAATGATGCATTTTTGGAGCGCCGGGACAGTGGGAGGGGATAGCACAACAGGACTGGAAGGAGCCGTCGTTGAGTCCAATCCCCGGTGCAACTTGGCTTCCTTGTCCTAGCCTCCCCCTTGTAGACTGAAGCACTGCAGAGGGGCTCACGTGTTTGCTTGGCATGCATGAGGCATTTCTAGAGGGGAAAATGAGCCGTTTCATCACTTCCAGCGATATGCCCTTCTCCCATTCCCTGGACGTGGTTTTCCTACAGCCTCCTCCAGCGTCAGGGCTTTGCAGAAAAGGGATCCCCGCAGAAATAAATGCATTCTGCGCTGGCCCCTCGACTGGTACCAATAGTCCGAGCAGGGTTCCCTTCAAGATCCAAGGATCAGGCCGGCGTAGCTATGTATTACCATCTAGGATGCAGCTCCTCATTCAGAAAAGTTCCCGGAGAGCTCGGCCGCGTTCCTCTTTGTGTCCCTCCCCAGACCCGTGCACGCCTTCCCTGGTGTTTTGAGCCATCCAGCTCTTCAGAGGGAAAGGATCAGCTGCTTGCTGGCTTCCCCCTCGCCACTGGCAGCCCATGAAATGCTCCGTGTACCTAGCATCTATCTACAAACCTCCCGGTGCTTGCAAATTTTAAATCGACATAAGTTGTTTTCCCTTCCTTTGCTTCCCTATAAGAGCTGGCCTCCTTCAAACAAGACCGAGGCATGTCCTGTCACCTGCTGGGTCAGGCGGGTTTATCACGACGGTCCTCTCTTATGGCATGTCTCCCATCACCTTGGTGTGCAAGCACTTCACCGCCTCCCCCCAGGACCCCCCTCCAAGGCAGGGCTAAACCCCATCATCCAGCTGGGGAGCCCAAGGGGGGTGCGGGGCAGAGCAGAGCCGAACCCTGGTTTTATAAACCCTACACCACAACACCGGGCCCCGTGACCCCCATCTCCCCTCCCGAGGGTTTGCAGACCTCCGTTCAGCAGATCGTTCTGGTTCGGGGTTGCTTTCTTTTCTGGAGAGACATGAATCTTTGCAATAAGAAGGAGCAGGAGAGCGATAAATCCCACTAAAGGTAAAAGTGATTGATTTTAGAATACACTGGTTAAGAATTTGTTTTTCTAATGGATCCTAAAGTCTTGTCATCAATTTTGCCCAGCTCAGCGGTGCCAGGATGCTTCTGTATCCTGTCCGGAGAGGAGGAGGGGCAGAGGAGGAGGAGGAGGAGGAGGAGGAGGAGGAGAGCAGGGGAGGGCTGGGGGGGGAGGCGGTGGATAATATGTCCATTCCAGATACAGTCTCCTAAAACGGGGATTCTGCTCTACCATAAATACTAATCCATTAGTTGCTCTTTCACACACTGCTGGCTCTAGCGCTCCCTCCATTTGCCTGCATGATAATCTATTTGAATATCAATGCGGCTTCATGTTAAACTGCTTCCCTTGGAGTTTCAGATGAAGGGCAGGCACGCGGGGCCTGCGCTTTGGGGATAGGCAACGGTATCGGGGAGGAATCGCAAGGCAATTATCGAAGTCCTCTCCGTTCAGAGAGCTTCCTCTCAGCCGGCCGGAGAAGGGCCGCTGGGCACTGCTCCGCCAGCCGCCGCCACCCCTAATGGGACGGGGAAACTGGACCTCTCTTTTATTTTTAATTCCTCCACCCGGCGCCATTGATTTGTTCTGTTTCCAATGCCGGGAAGGCCAGCATGCCCATGCAATGCGGTAATTACACCTGGGAGGAGGGTTCCCAGAAGGAGCAGGTGCCCTGCAAGATATAAGGGGCATGGGGTTTGCTACAGCCGCGGTGTGGGGCAGCAGTAAAGCACGTCGAAGACTTGGACATGCGGGGCTGCTATGGGGAGTTTGGGACCCAACTGTAGCCTAGTAAGGCACGGGCCAGCTAGCCATGTGCTGGGATGTGAGAGTACGTTTTCTTGCCATGTAAAGTAGATAAGAACTGCAAACATCTCTAAAACCACTGTGGTTGGAGGAGCGGGGGTATGGTTGGGGTATTGACTCTCCCATGGCAATGTATGTGGGTGGATGCAGGAGAGAGAAAGGGCTTATTGACCTCAGCAAACCCCCAACTTCTCCACCATGCCCTGATGCAACACCAGGTCTGCTCCAGTTCAGGTCCCATCCATCCCAATTCAGGTCCCGTCCATCCCAGTTCAGGTCCCATCCTTCCCGCCCCTGTAAATGCTGAAGTGGTGGGAGATATGAGGCTTTGGGCCCAGCTACAGGATCGCAAAACAGAGCTGCTTGTGGTTTCTGCACATCCCTGGTGTCGGGGCGTATATCACACGATCATAGAAAACGCGGGTGGAAGGGACCTCAGGAGGTCACATCCAGTCCAACCCCCTGCTCCAAGCAGGACCAGCCCCAACTCCATCATCCCAGCCAAGGCTTTGTCTACCCTACTCCTGGTTTTTAGCGATTTTAAACATTTCCAATAAATAAATGCCTTCCCCTGGCAGTGCTAATCAGATGCTCTTTTCCTGCCACGATCCCAGCCTGAAAAGGCGGCCTGGGGCAATCCTCAGTAGAGCATGAAACACGTCCCCTGAGTCCTTTGCAAAGTGCATCGGCAAGGGATGGGGTGGCACCAGGAGCTCAGCACCATTATCCCTCATTTGCCTCGAGTAGGAAGGTCTCTGCACCAGCCTTCGAGCCTAGGAGGAGCTCCTTTCCCGTGTGCACCTCATCCATCATGCCAGACAGGGTCGTTGTGTGCCCGTGCCATCCTCACCAGCCTGTCAGCGCCCAGAGAAAACAGTGATAAATAAGCGGGCACTGAAGACGCTGCCACCGGCTGCCCTCCTATCCCTCGATCGATCTCATTGCTTGATTGATCTCTTAGTTTTACTGGAATCAGAGCCCTGGCCCTGCTCCCCCACACACCTCAATGGTTAACTCTTCCTCTTCCTCCTCTACCGCTGACCACGTTTGAACGTGGACCCCTCTCGTGGACCCCTCTCTCAGGGACGGGCTCAGATAGACCCCTCGGCTCTAGGACCGGATTGGGCTCTCTTGGTTGGGGGGGGAGAAGAAATCCCTCTGACTGCACCTGGTTTCTAGCCAGGTTGTGCATAGCCAAGAGACTCAGGATCCCTTGGGCAAGAGTTTGGAAAGCAATCAAAGCATGGAGCTTGCTTCGCCGACTGGAAACCAAACTCCAAAGCAATTCATACGCCTCAAGCTGAGTCACTCCGGTAATTTTTACACAGTGTATACTCATCCTGGGCATTTATTCTACCCTGCCATCCATCCCTGTGGTCTCAGAGCATCCTCTACGTGGTACCCAGCCAGAGGCAGATGCATCACTGTGTCTGGCAGCCCCCTGGCAATGCTGTTACCCTTCTTAGAAGCAAGCCCCAATCCGGATTTGAGACTCACCGAAGGGTTTGGATCTGGGCTCTCTGACTTGTGAAGAGAGGGGAAAGTTTTGGGGTCTATACACTGGATTCCAGCATTGAGAAGTGCTTGGAGCCAGGATTTCAGACAGGCTGTATCTGGTTGTTCCCAGGTTGGTGGCAAGGACCCCCCACTACCATCCAGGGATGGACTGCTTTGCTGCTTGACAGTCATTTTCTGCTTTCCGTGTGAACGTGATACTGTGGCAGTGGCACGGGGGAGAGTGCCAGTGCTTTTTCCTGCACCTTCATTCAACAAACTGGGAAGCAGTCGAAAAGAGCAGCTGGTTAGACCATGCCTGCATGGGCCACGAGTGACAATCTTTGCTGCAGCTGCGACAGGCCTTTCCTTTGCTTTGCCTTTTCCATACACAATGCAGGCATCAAATAGCAGAGGGGGGAGAAAGCACCGAGCGTTGCCAGTCTCTGAGCCATCACAGGGAAGCTCACCGTGAAACCCAACAGCCAGAGCTCCCACCCCATACAGACCTCAGTCCCCTGCAGATGAGCACGTCACTTCTGAAGCCTCTGACGGACACTTGCTGATGTGCGAATAGGAGCACATAGCTCAGGGCAGCTGCGGGGTTTGCGAGCAGATTTAGCTGGGGCGTGCAAATGGCCATCAGCTAATATTTCAGCAAGACGCACTTTTTCCCCAGGGCTGCTGCAATGCATTGACCTTGCTTCCTTGTGTACCTTGCCATACCCACCAAACAGGCCAGACCTTCAGCTGGTGTCCATCCATGCAGCTCCAGTGCCCCAAAGGCAATGGAGTCGTGCCCTGCGTTACCCAAGCATTAGGTTCCCCATATTATCTCAGCACAAGCAAGGCGGGATTCACCGAGAACCAAGTTGTTCATTGCTAATCAGCAAGGATCCTGGTTTTCTCTGATTAAAAACTGCAAATTCACTGATAAAACCCCCAAATCTGTGATTTAAATGAGACACCACTATATAGATATAGATATAGGTAGGTTTTGCATATTTGCTAATCGGCAAGGATCCTGGTCTTCTCCGATTAAAAACCGCAAATTCGCTGATAAAAATTGCAAATTCACTGATAAAACCCCCAAATTTGTGATTTAAATGAGACACTACTATAGATATAGATATAGATATAGGTAGGTTTTGCATATTATTTCAGCACAAGCAAGTTGGGATTCACTGAGAATCAAGTTGTTCATTGCTAATCAGCAAGGATCTTTGTTTTCTCTGATTAAAAACTGCAAATTCGCTGATAAAAATTGCAAATTCGCTGATAAAAACCCCCAAATCTGTGATTTAAATGAGACACCACTATATATGGAGAGAGAGATATAGATATGATACATATATAGATATATATAGGTTTCCCATATTATCTCAGCACAAGCAAGGTGGGATTCACTGAGAATCAAGTTGTTCATTGCTAATAGGCAAGAATTCTGATTTTCTCCGCTTAAAAACTGCAAATTCACTGATAAAAATTGCAAATTCGCTGATAAAAAACCCAAAATCTGTGATTAAAATGAGACACCACTATATATATATATATATATATATATGTATGTATGTGTATGTATATATATATATATATAACCAATACATTCTAAGTACCTATAATACTAAGTACCTAAATTCTAAGTACCTAAACTTTGGTATTTGATTTTGGGTTATTTTTATCATGGGAAATCAGAACTCCCCCTGCCCCCTAGCTCATCAGGATGCAGGTCCAGGCTCCTCACTCCCTGCCCGCAGCCACTCAGCCTCTCTGGTGCCACTTGCCCCCTGTGAGGGGTGCAGATCCAGGGACCTGGGACCACAGCCCCTTGCCCGCCCTGAGCCCAGGGTGCCGCCCATGGGGGGTACAGCCAGAGTGGAGCCTATGGGGGGGGCAGGTTTGGGCTGCCTGCTGCAAGCTTGGTGGAGGGGGCAGCTCTCCACCACTGCATGCACTCCCAGGTTATAAGGGGGACCCAGGCCCCCCAGATCTGTGCGCGGGGTGGGGGTGGGCTGCCTGCTCAGGAGTGCACACAATGGTAGGGAACCAGCCTCACCCTCCCACTCGCTGGACGAGTCGCCAGCGGCCCCATCCCATTCCCCGCTGGGGCCTTGCGGCTGCACGTTGCACCCCCGGCGCCAAGCCCCACGCGCCGCCCAGCTGGGCAGCATCCCCAGTCCTGCCGACTCCCTCCCTCCCTAGGGGGTCCTGCGTTTCCACCCCCCATGTACATGCACATGGTGGCCCTGCCTGACCACCCTCCTCCTGTTCCCCCAGCTCCTTCCAGACTGAACCCTGCCAGGCTGCAAAGAGCATTTTGCAAAAGGGCAAAATCCTCGTGTTTCTCCATTAAAATGAAAAAAATGAATTTTCTCTGGTAAACGGGAAAATCCACGAGTTGGTTTTTTTTTCCCCCATTTTATGAAAACCCGGCTCCCTGATAATCAGTTGCCTGAATGGCCAAGTTCTGACCCAAGTCCAAGCTTCGGCACCGTTCAGCCCAGAAGCTCCCATTCAGCCCCATGGCTTTCACTTGTGCAATCCTAAGACAGGGTCAGTCGCCTGCAGTACATTTTCTAGGACAGATCACACAAAAGCCAGGTGCTTTTTAGAGCTGATGCCTGGTGTGGAGTCGCACTGGTTTATGTGACTGTGAGTGGACTATAGAGCTAGGCTGGGGGTGCAAATCCAGGCCAAACTGGGCTTAAGAGTAACCCAAAGTCATTGCAGTGATGCTGAAGGTTGAATGAGCCTTAGAGACTCTGTTATTTCCTCTGGCCCGGGCACGAGGGCTGAATTTGCCAGTGTTTGAAGCAGCCTCAATTCTGGCCTTGCTTCGGTTTCTGCTCATGGTAGGTTCCAGCTGGGGCTTTTGGGATGGGGAGCAGCAAGGCGACACTTGGGACACTTTCATGGGCAGTGTCCTCCTGTGGGGATAAGTGGGGGATGTCATGTCTCAGCTGTCTTTTTGCACCCAGCTTTAAAGGTAAGGGCTGGAGAAGGCCTAGCACCCCAGCCCACCCCTATCTCAGGCACCAAGGTAGGTTTGTTGCCCCTAGAGCCTTTCTTTCTGCTTTGCCCTGTCTCATTTTAAGGTGCCCCTGGGGAAGACTGCTCTGCCATCCAGCCCAGGGGGACTCGCAGTCTGGAGAGCTTCCCCAGCTCACGTTGTTCCTCTTACTTCTCCCCTCTGGCTTACTGCTGCATCCCCTGCTTCATGCTCTTGCTCATTTGATGTCTATAATCTGCTCTTCTGCCCTGCCTGGGGGCCTGAAAAGAGCCTGGCGAAGTCCCTTGAGTTTTTGCATCGCTTGTGGTTAGGACACCAGGTGCCTCCCACTGCAGGCTCTGAAGCACAAAGCTTCAAAGCACCTGCTCTCTTGCCATTTCATCTTGTTGGGAACAAGAGCCCACAGGGACCTTCATTTTTAGCATCTGCCGGTGCCTAAAACCCTGCTTCTGCACAGCCCAGGGCTGAGCAACATGGCATCCATCTCACCCCCAAACCCCATTGAGTCTATCCATTGCTGGCCTTCCACCCGGGTCTCCAAAAGTACTTTTTCCAAGAGATCCTCATGGACCACACCTGACAGGTGATGCTTCTTGTGTGCCATCTGCAGAGGAGGAGATGGAGAAGGTGCCCCTTGCATTCAGTAGCCCAGTGGGATCTGGGGGTTTCATTCCCTCCGCAAGCCACCAACGTCCTTCTGTGGATTTAGCCCTTGGCTCTGTCCCTGTGTTATTGCTGAGTCTGGTGATAAGAGACCAGGTGCTTTTAAGTATTCCTCATAAATTGGCCTCCAGTCAATTCTTCCCTCCACCCTGGCCTCCTTCCCCTGCTGCCCACCCACCCTGACTCCCTGCTCGCACTTGTTGTCTATTAGGATGATGCTGTTGCCTCTCTTATCAATAACCTGATACGTATCATTTCATAACACATAGGGTGATAAAATGTATTGAATGCTCAATTAAACATTTCCCCTCCTTTATTTGCCTTTTGATTGCTGGTTATTACATCACCCCGGTTTTCTTAGGTGCCGTAAAATTATCCCTGGCTCTTGCAGTCTGTGAGTTTATGATTAATCAATTACTCAGAGGAGTTATCTATTAAAAATCAAAGTGTCATCCTCGGTACCTTTTCCATAAAGTGCAGCAAACGGCAAGAGATTATTAATCTCATCATCCTGTGCAGCAGGTGCTTTTTAGCAATCATCGTCCGAAGAGGATTTCAGGAGTCATTGAGTAAATAGGAGGTATGCAAAGCACGGGCAGCTTCACAGGTGAAATGAGGTGATAACGGATAGATGGCAACGGGAGAGATTAATCAAAGGGCTGATTCTACTTCATCTGTTGCAACCTGTCTATGAGGTGGGGCCAATGCAAATGGTTGTGGGGCTGGGGGACAGGACTGGTGAGGAGAGGATGAGGGAAATGGGCTGATTGAGTCTGCAGAAGAGAAGAGTGAGGGGGATTGAATAGCAGCCTTCATCTCCCCGCAGGGGGGCTGCGAAGAGTGGCATGATCTCATGATCATGTGCCAAGTGGCACATGCATGGCTGTGTGATTGCAATTTGTGGCACTTACAGTTCGGGTCCCAGGTAGCTGAGTCCCCGTTGTGTGTGTACTTACAAAGGTGTGTCCTGACTGTGGGGCTACAGCATCACTCGGGCATGAACATGAGTCTTCATAGGGAGTGTTGGACCAGGGGTGTTGGTGCCCTCGCCTAGGATAGCTTGGGGTTTGAATCTACATCATCCACTTCTTAGCATCGTGTCCTCCTAAACACTGCATCATGAGCTAGGTGGAAAGAAGAGGAAGACTGGAAGACAGTCAGAGCAGCAAGTTTCTGGAAGAGCTTCCAATAGGAGCCAGGAGGTTAGAAAGGCTTATCTGGGTTTACTTTGGGTCTTGATTGTAATCCAGATTGTATGACATAGCTGCTGTCATAGCAGGAGAATGGATCTGATGATTACAAGAGACCCCTTCCAGACCTGTGTCCTGGGCTTTTTAAGTCAATCCCATGCAGTTTTGTATTCCCACGTACCACAAAAGACAGGCGGCGATGGGAAGAAATGTGCCAATGTGGCAGATGACAGCAATGGAAGAAGAAAGAGGCTTTTCAGGAGCGCTGCAGCTCACCGCAGCTGCACCACGCGGGACAGCCAGACACCAAGTCTCCTGCCAAGTGATGCTCAGGTGGGATGTGCAAGTGATTTGGTACTGAGAAACCTGCTCAGTGACCCTGGGCATCTCCTTAGAGCTGGCACTGCTGGGCACGAGACCGAGACACATTTCCAATGAATAAACAATAAAATCCCAAATCCTTCCCTTTTCCCCCCTCCCACCAAGCCAGAACTATATTTGACTGACCCCATCCCTTCCCTTCACTGGCAGGGCTGAGCGGGGTCTGGCTGAGGATCTCCTTGCTAGACCGTAAAGCGTTTCCAGTGCCTCTTCAAGCTCTTCATTTCAGAGTCAGATGCCAGGGTTGAATTCCCGATCCTCTAAGTTCCCTGCAAGGAGCTTGCTCTTCTCCCCAGTCGCAAAGCTGCAGCCAGGTGCAAACCCCTGTCCTCTCCTTCCTCCCCGTGGCCATCCTAAATATGCTGCTAAGTGCCTGTCCCCATGGCACCAGTGTCTAGGAAGATCCCCAAGAGACTCCTGCGGCAATAGCCAGAGCAGGTTTGGGTGGCTATTTTCCACCCCGCTGTGCATCAGAGCAATACCTTACAGCTAAAACTCTGGCTGAGCCTCGAGAGACATATCCTCTAGGGCCGGGTCCACCACACACCTCTCCTGTGACCTTGGCAAGTCACTCACATGGGAAGCCAGTGTGGTTTATGATAATGGAGACCAGCTTTGCTAGGAGGGGTTAGTCCATGGATGCATATCCAGTGCACATTTTGCAATCCTAGCAGCATATCTTTGGAGGGGAGTGGCACCATGCACCAGTCATCCCAAACCACAGCCCCTCTTCCTTGTTCCACCAAATCTCTTCCTTGCACACATCCGCATCAGCCCCTTTCACTGCCCCGTCACCGACAACTAGTTGGTCGGGTCTACGCAAGTCTCGTGTTGTCCATGTAGCCAACCTAGTCGTGGCTGAAGGATGTCACCAAAGTGAAGCGAGTCTGCTAGGTCTCGGCACAGTCCCTAGCAAACAGGCACGTCTGGAAGACCACAACAAGTGGCTCCTTCTCTCGTGGTGGTAACAAGGATCAAATAGGCCATGAAGGCTAACTCCCTTGCTTTGGGTACCCGTCTGCCTAGGAGGGGCATTAGCAGAGCAGCGTGCATGGCGGGGGATACATGTGCTGCCTCATCCCAGAGACCAGGGCTGCCTATTGACACCGCTGAGTTCGAACAGCTCAGCAATGAGCTCCCCTGATGCCCTCTGCGCACGGCGCCTCGGCAGAGACACGGCACCGCAATGCAGGTCTCTCCCCGGCCGCCCGCGTCCCCCCACGGCTCTGCCGCGTCCTAGGCCGGGAGCCCGCAGCAGGTCTCATTTGTTTGCATTTGCCTGGTGCCTCGACATGATTAAGTAAAAAGTTTTAATATTCGCGGCCATGAATTTTTAATGCCGCGCTCCTGCTCCTGTGTCATTATTTGCCTGCACTTCAGCAATTTAGGAGCGCGTTTGTTTAGATAATGTTCTGCTGGACGGAGAGGGGAGGGGGGAAGCCCTTACCTTTCTCCCCACAGTGACCATTAAATTATATACCAGCGCTATGCCTGTGTTCAACATATGCTGGCGAGGCAACCTCCCCCACCAGCCAGGCTGCTCTGCAGCCTCCCTGCTCAGAGCAGAGATAATGGCAAGCTGGTAATTGAGGTCAGGCTCATTACTTTGTTGGGATCATTTGGATGCCCATCTCCACCCCACCCACCTGGACGGCTTCCTCTGGGGCAACTGCAGGGTGCAATCAGGAGAAAAGCCAAGGGTCTAAGGAGGGAAGTTGTTTTGGAGGCTGAGGTGGGAGGCAGAGGGGTAAAGGATCATGGCTGGGAGGCAACACAGAGACCTGGTAGGAAATGCAGGAGTTGGTAGTATATCATACCATCCCTTTGACCAACTTGGTGGCAAGTTATCTAGACACAAGGAGGGAGGCTGGAGAGATACCGAACTGGCGGTGAACTGGACTGTGACGCACGCACAGGGTTGATCCCTGGCTGTATCGCAGGGTGATTGTCAGAGAGGTAGGTCAATGATGGGATAAGGCGACACGGGCTGGCAGGTACGCTAGTATTTATTAGGCACTTAACCCAGTAATATCTAGGGGTCCAATTGTGATCGAGGCCACATCGACCCAGGTGCTGGCAGAGTAAGAAACGGTCCCTGTTTGATGAGCTTTCAAGCTAATGAGTAGTGAGTGGATGGATGGATGGATGGATGGACGGACAGCTAGTATGTGGGAAGAGATGGGTGGATGCATGGACAAATAGGAGGGTTTCATTGGGCATTTTACATTATAGAAGTCAGCCTATTTCTTATGCAACTGGAAGCTGATTATCCTGAGACTTCTTCAGCCTCCTGCCTGCTGTGCTCTGCCTCTGGTTGTACAGGAAACAGTCACCGAAGGGTACCAGAAAAATGTGCGTTAGCCTATTTTAATGCATATTAGCTAAAGAGCACTTTTTTGTGGCACTTTAATGCACATTAAAATAAGCTAATGTGCAGGAAAGCGCACACATGTAGATGTGCCCACTGAGTGAGTAATAGTAGATGATGTAGAGGATGAAAACAGAATTTATTGCAATGTGCTGGCCATCACAGACAACACTTTGCCATGGCTGTGGGTAAGAAAGTGAAAATGGTGCCATGCGCTGGCATTGCTGGCCCTCCAGGCAAAAATATCGAGTGCATCATCAGAGCACCGGCCACATAAGCAAAAGCAAAGTGGTGTCCACGAGTGGAGTTACATCCAAGTCACCGTGGAGGCCTGCAGAAGACTGGAAGTGGGCCAAACCGTCCCACTCATCCGAAAATAATGTGCAGTTTTCATTGTGATCAAGCTTGGTCATTCATAGCCCACCTGGTTTGATACTCACACCTGCACATGCCTCGAACCTAGGAAATTGTTCATCTAATACTATGAAAGTCACACATTTGCCTTCACAGTTCCCATGTCAATGGGTATTACGATTCCTATTTTGCCTTGGGAAAGTGAGGCACGGACTGGGTCAATGTTGCACCCAAAGATGCAAAGGGAGTCGGTGGTTGAAAGGAAGAGCTCCTGGCTCTCCCGCCTGCCTTCAGGCTCCTGACACAGGTCAGAGCCCGCAGAGGAGCCTTATGATCTGTGTTGCGCCATTTGGGGGAGAGGTGGGTGGGTCGATGGACATGTCCTGGTCTCCAGTGGGTGGAAGGGATCAGAGTCCTCCCAGGGTCAGGCCAGTATTTGCAAAGCCTACAGCCAGGAGCTCTGCCTCTGACCCCTCTGCAGCAAGGCCACATCCACAGCTGGGTGTTGGATGAGAGGCCTCCAGTCCAGATGTGGCCAACTCTCTGAGGATAGTGAGTTTGGGAAGCGGTCTGGGCTCCTGGCCCTTTAAAAGCCAGAGACAGCTCCTCATCCAAATGCCCTTGGCTCTTGCATCAGTCAGCACTATCCGACTCGCTGTCCCGCGCGCGCCTGGTCCGGCGACGGGCGTGAGGGGCCAGCCGGGGCTGGCGGCGAGCGGGGGTTACGTTTCACACACAGCCTGAGTCTGCCGAGCGCAGATAAGGGCGGCTCAGTCTCCATTAGGGAAGATTCTTAAGTTACTTGTGTCTCCAGCTCCCGTGGATATGTAATCCGGGATGAGGCTGCAAGGAGCAGGTGCAAGAGAAGAGCACGGTCAGGTGTCTTCTCTTTAAACCTCAGGTCAGGCCAAGGAGAGCAAGGGGCTGGATTGCAACCGAGGCACCCCGAAATGGCCTTGCCCACACCGCAGCTCCCTCCATGAGCATCGTCACACCCTGCAATTATCACGCTGATCGTCAACAGACCGCATAGCAGCAGCGCCTAATGACCCCAGGCCAGGTGCAGCCCTCCTCTGAGCTAAGTGCTGTCCCCACTTATAGGACAAAAGGATGGTCTCTGCCCCCAGGCACGGCCGTCTGGGTGTCTCATAGCTGTCCTAGCTGATATCTTTGGGTATGCATCCCGCTTAGGCAGCAGTGAGGTTTGGCCCAAAACTGGCCTCAGCTAAAAGAGGGGCTCCCTGAGCAGCAACTGCAGCATTGATCTTACACCATTGGCTGGACCAGGCATTCAAGGTCACTTTGGTTTCAACAGAAAGACCTTCATTGACATTGCTGGGAGCCAAACCACCCTGCAGAAGAGCACAAAGACCGAGCATGGGATGGGGTCACTCCTAGTGCTGCCCCACTGCCGTGCGGGGGTCCCCCGAGGCTCGCCCATCTTGTCCATCCAAAACCGTCCAAACCCCAGACACTGCTCTGCAGTGAAAAGAGGTTTGTGCCGCTGGGCTGCTTTCCTCAACAGAGACCCACTGCAGCAGTGTTGCCAGGGGCTGGGGAACAGTTAGTGACTCATCTGAGCTCTACCTTTGCAATTCACACTTTATTAAAGCTATTAAACCTCCATAAATATGCTGCTATTGATCAAGTGGCGTCTCTTTAATAGACAGCAAGTATCCTGTTAAATCACGCTGAAGTGAGCCGTTAAGCAGGCCCGGGACACTTCTTGCAAAGAGGGGGCTTCTTGAAGTTGGTGCCCTTCAGATGCTTGGACAAATGTCGCCTCTTGTCTTGATCGCTACCCTATGTAGACCCCATCTCTTTTCGGCTTGGGGAGCCGTCCCGCCAGCCCCTCCGTAATTGTGTTGTTCTTACATGAGCTCCCTGGATTTGCCGGTGTCTGGCAGAGGGAGGCACAGTGTGAGCAAAGCACTCCCCAGCTCCACCTTTCATCTGGGTTTTGCCCACGACAGTGTCCACTGCTGAGGGCAGAGGTCCGGTCCTCCTCCTTGCCCGCAAGCATCTTGCATCCTGGCTCTACCACTACATGGTGACAGTGGCAGTAACAGGACATGGCCTGAAGATTTATGGGCTGAGAAACAAAACTAGACTGGTTCAAGACCCCAGCTGGGTTACAGCCGGGCCCAGTAGGCTGGCACCCTGGCATCTTCTCCGCTCTCACCACCGCACGGGTACCATCTCATAGAGTCTCCTGTGCTCCTTTCAGGGCCTGACCAGAAGCCAGGTCTGTCTGTCCCAGCTGAGGGTTGAGGTTTGCATGGTAAGTAGCAAGCTGTGATTTTGCACAGACTCTGCAGGACTCTGCTCTTCCTCACAGGGCCATTACACCAGTGCCAAGTTGGTGTGAGCTGTGAACCCATAGCCTCTTGCGGACCCTTTGCACTGGCATAGTTGACCATCAAACCCCTGGGAGATGGAGAGAAAGGCAGAGAACAATAACTCAGGTCAGAATTAGCTTGGGTTCCTCATCCATGCACTCACAGCTGCTTCCCCTCAAGAGCTTGCACTGGTTACTTAAGCCAGTGGGGGTCAAATTGTCGTGGCAGGCCTGCCTCAAATTAGCCTCACACCTTCCCTGAGTGCTCTTCTGCCCAATCTCCTGATCCACGTTTTAGTCCTTATTCATAGATTCATAGAAAATGAGGGTTTGAGGAAGCTCAGGAGGTCACATCTAGTCCAACCGCTGCTCCAAACAGGACCAGCCCCAACTACATCATCCCAGCCAAGGCTTTGTCTACCCAGGTCTTAAACACCTCCAAGGATGGAGACTGCACCACCTCTCTGGGGACCCTGTTCCAGTCTTTTACTACCCTCCTCATGAGAAATTTTCCTAATATCCAACCTCAACTTCCCTTGCTGCAGCTTGAGCCCATTGCTCCTTGTCCTGGCATCTGCCCCCACCGAGATCAGCCCAGCTCCGTCCTCTTTGCAACCCCCCTGCAGGGAGGTGAAGGCTGCTATTCAATCCCACCTTTGTCTTCTCTTCTGCAGACTAAATCAGCCCAGTTTCCTCAGCCTCTCCTCACCAGTCCTGTCCCCCAGCCCCACAACCGTTTTCATTGCCCTCCACTGGACTCTCTCCAATGTGTCCACATCCTTTCTGCAGTGGGGGGCCCACAGCTGGACACCGGACTCCAGACGTGGCCTCCCCAGTGCTGAATAGAGGGGAAGAATCGCTGCCCTTGATCTGCTGGCAACGATCCTACCGATGCAGCCCAGGATGCCGGTAGCCCTCTTGCTGTTAGCCTATTGTGTGTTCCCTGCCTCATCTCCTGCTCCGCTTTCTGCTCCCTGCCCTATGCATTACCGTGAGGCCTGTTGCCTCCCTGATCTGCAGCGCGCCACTCTCAGAGGCTGCCCATGCCACCTGTGGCATTCATATCACAGCCTGGCCATACCTGCCTTAAACTACCACATCGATTCCTGTCATGGGGGCAGAACATAGAGATGGTGCCAAGTCTGAGGGCTTTCTCATGCTGTTGGAGAAGGGCTTGTTTGCACACGGGCTGAGTGGGAGACAGAAATCAGACCATCCCAAACACTGGATGATATCATGATTCATGATATCATCCAGAATCATGATTCATTAGGCATCGTGACTGGAGTGGCCACAGATGGACCCCAGGGCCAGGTATACAGCAGAAAGTGTGTGCAAGAGCCCTGGAAAGGAGGCCATGGAGGAGGAGGAGGAGGAGGAGGAGGGGATGGCCAGCAGCCCAGCTAGCTGAGCCCATCTCCAGGGCTGTTTTGGAGGGAGTGGTGTTTCCCACTTGTGCAGGCAGAGCGATCGATGGTCCAGAGGGGCAGCGAGTCCATCAATCTCTCATCCCAGATTGCTGGTCTGACAGCTCCAAAATGCGTATTAAAAACATTAAGGGCTTTAATAATTCAAGTCCCTCTTAACTATACCCAGCAATTTAAATGATTGGAGTGGTTTAAATATCTTGAAAGAAGTTCAAGACGGGAGGTGATTTGGGGCTGGGAATGACAAGTCCAATTTGGGTCTGGCCCACAGATTGGCGCAATGCTGACATGCCGGCGAAGCTTTACGTCACTGGAGACTGAGCATGTCCAGAGCTAAGACCACTTCCAGCAGGAAACTGGGATGGTGTGAATGGCCAGTGGTGGAGACTGGGCATGTCACCTTCTACCAGTTCTGAGCATCTGGATGCTCTGGTTTGGCCAGCTGTTTCAACCTGGGTACAAGAGGCAATGAGAAGACCCCCATTAACTCAGAGACTAAGGAGCCCTGACCCATCGCCCAGGTGGCCATATCATAAAAAACATCATCTGTGCTGCTGCCTGGCTCATTTTCTAGCCATCGCATTAGATCCTGGATCCTGGGGCACATGCATCTCGAAGCTTGAGGATCTAGGCCATGTCAAGGTTTGAGCTTGTGGGTGCCCCTATCAGAGAGGTTGTGCACAGGCAGGTGTGAGGCACCCAGCCGGGATGGCCTGTCACTGCCTGTGCAATGCACACTCTTTACCTCCTACAAATCCAGACGTGTACACAGCAATACTAGAGCAGTGTCCATCTCAAAAGCAGCATATAAGCATCAATGCCTTGTTCCTCTCCACCATTGCTGTCCCTGTATTACAGATGGGGAAACTGAGTCAGAGAAGATAACCCTAGTCAGAACCGGTGTTAAGAGATCAGTATCTTCCATTTCCTGCCTGGTACTTTGACCAGCAGCTCATGTCTTTGCCTCTCCCAGAAGCACCAACTATTACAAGGTCAGGGGCTGTGTTGGAAGCTGTCCATGGGTCTCTGTTGGTTTCTATCAATCTCTGTTTTGTTGGCTTTTGCTTGAGTTTGAGGATGCACAGGGCTTCCAGCGCAATCCATGCCACAATGACAAAAAAGTGCAATAATATTGATGGCAAGGATAATCCAAAAAAAATCCTCATTGTGAGCAAACAGGCATGGCTTGGCCATTCAGAGCTATCTGTAAGCAAGTAGGGTTAGCCTGGCTGCTCATGGGCTACCATATTCTCTATCCTCATGGGTGTGAATCTAGGGCATAATAGGAATAAAAATAAGAACACAAGCCCAGGACAAGTAGGGCAGTAGATCTGTTGCTTCTCTTCCAAATCCAGTTGGCACTATTGTCATAGGGAATTGGAGAGAAGTAGGGCTGGAAGGGACTTCTGGAGGTCATTTAATCCAACCCCCTATCCAATGATCCCCTACTAAATGATCTGGAGGTTATTTAGTCCAGCTCCCTATCCAATGATCCCCTGCTAAATGATCTGGAGGTCATTTAGTCCAGCCCCCTATCCAATGATCCCCTACTAAACGATCTGGAGGTCATTTAGTCCAAAGCCCCATTTGGGATCATCCCTACCCAAACCATCCCATACAAATCCATTGTCGAAACCTCCTAGCAAAACTGCACAGTCAACCCTGACACAACACAAGGCATCACACCTGAACGTGTCACAAGCAAAGCAGGAGGACCATGGCATGATGTCCTGCTCGTGTAAAAGATTGTTAATATACGCTCTAGAGACCCCGGGTAGAGTCCATGCCTCCTGCTACAGGAAGGCAAATACCCCCATAGTCCATACCAATCTGACCAGGGGGTCAAATTCCTTCCTGACCCCAAATGCAGAGTCGGTTTTACCCTGAACAGAGGGGCAAGACCCTCTAGCCAGCAACCTCTGGGTTTGCGTCACTCTCTTCCCTCTGAAGCCATCATCTTGCATCTGAAATACCGTGCTCTCCAGCATAGCCAAAACTGTCATCGTAACCCTATTCCAGCTAACAACAAGCTGTTCCACAACTGACTAGAGATTAAATTATAATCACACTCAATCCCCTTCCCCATCTCCGATAACTTCATTACTCTCCATAATCAGATACAGACTCACATTCCTCATGTCAAGTGATATTCCCCTCCATATTTCACAATAAAAATTGCACATGAACCCATGTCACTGAGAATTAATTTTTGTAAGACAATGTTTATATTAACCATTCATTTATTGACTTCTGTTTGGTGGGTCAATATCAAAATTTATGGTCTCTTGAGGTCCACATATTGACCTCAGTTTCATATCAGGTCAATATTCCTGTCTCAGGTCAATAAATCTTGACACTGACCTCAGCTGAAGTCAATAGCATCTGCATATTCTTATGTTGTCGAGGGTTGATAACATACAATTGTGTATTTTGGAAGGGAGGCAGTGCACAAATCATTGAACTAGGTATTAAATCTTAATTCTTGCTTAACCGACCAACTCTGCATGTATTTTCAGGGTTAGATCTGCCAATAGTAGTAACAATTATTTATAGGTATTACAGTGGTAGCTTGGGATCCCAGTCGTGGATGGGGACCCCAAGGCTTCAGCCAGGCATTGCACAAGCACCATCGTTGTCACTGTCAGTCCCTCAATATGAGGACGACGGTCTTCCAATACATAGCGAAGTCATCCGTGAGTCCATGGATGACTGAGGAGGCCAATCCAAGATCCACATGTTCCCCTGCAGACATGGCAAATACTTCTGGGAGGAAGGAGTAGATCTCGGTGATGTTGGGTCACAG
>NW_005842480.1:455095-477253 GCF_000455745.1 Alligator sinensis
TCATCTATGTGCCTTTGCAGTGTGTGTTTGCTCCAGATGATCAAAGCCTTGTTGTACATCATTGCACCATTGCGGTGATTCAGTGCCAGGCATCGTACAAACACACAACAGAAGGATGATCCCCACCTCAAACTACCAGATGGATAAGGACAGGTGGGACAGGGAATAGTGAAGCAATATTGGTCTCATTGACAGGCAGTGGTCTCAGCACATCAGCAACCTAACCACTTCCAAATTGGTTTTGTAAGGCATCCCAGCAAGGGAGAGTTTGAAGGATGGACTTGAAAAATGGTAATGAGGGAGTTTTGGAGAGCTTGACCCAAGGATGAGGGACAGCACGGGAGAAAGCATAAAGGTGCTGGCTGGAAAACTGGTAGGTACTGGAGGCTGGCTGGTGGGCTGATCGGAGGCAGGAATTGGCCTCTGAGAGACGTCAGGTGAAGTAGGGGCAGGATGAGGAGGACCTTGAGCGTGAAGGAGTTTGTTTCCAGCAAGATGGGAGAAGAGGAGCCGGTGGAAAGAGACAGAGAGAAGAGTTACACAGCCCAGGGGATGTGCTTGGAGAACGGCTTTCACGGCAGACGTCTGGATGTAGCCGTGGAGGGCAGGAGTGCCGAGGTTCAGGCCGGAGAAACAAACCTTGCAGCAAGTGCAAGGCAGGATGAAGAGAGCCTGAATGAGCGTTTTGGCTGCATGAATAGATAGGAGATGCTGCATCTTAGAGATGTTACCAACTGAAAATCAGCAGACTTAGACGCTGCCTGAATGCAAGGGCCATGGGACGAGTCTGTGTCAAAGATGACACCCGTGTTAGAGCTGGAGAAAGGAGCAGGAGGGTTTGCATTGTCCACTGGGATCCGGAGAGGGGATAGCAAGGTGGAGGTGGGTCAGGGACAAGAGATTAAGTGCTAGCAAAACACAACGCATTTTTCCCCCCAGCCCCAAAAAAACCCCAGCTTCTGGAAATGAGGGTGCCCATGCTAAGCCAGAAAATACGGTAGCGGCAGGTTCTGTACAAGAAAGCAGCTTAATGTGCAAGAAAAATAATAGTTGTAGGAGATCCACCCCAACAAACACTTTTAACAGGCGGCTCTGCTGACTCTGAGACTTGAGCACCTCACTGGGCCCTTCCCCTCTTACGCCTTTCCATCTCCTGCAGCTGCAATAGGGGCCAATAGTGTTTTTTTGGCCGTCAGCGACACAGGCACGAGCCTGTTCGTCGGACATCACTGACTTGAACTTTCCATCTGGTGATGATGTACAGAAGGAAAGTGGGAGTAGCTCGCTCCTCCCTGGAGGGGAGTCTCCAGAGCCGGCTCTGCAAAACCGACAGGGACAAGAGCAGCACTTTACCCTATTTTCTAGCATACATATGCCCCCAATTAGGACACGCAGCTTGTTTTTGAAAGGCAGTGTGAACAAAAAAAAGAAAGATCTTTCTTTGATAGCCTCTTTGGGGAGGGGGGAGTAGTCTACAGCCAGCTACTAGGGATTTCGGCATGCAGTTTGGGCAGATATATTTGCACCCCGCTCCCCTACCCCCCGAATCCTTGCAGAGGCAGAAACTGCTATTGCTGTATTTCCTCAGCTATAATGCTCACCCTAATTTCCAGCAGCTGAATTTTGGAAAAAGGTGTGTGTTGCATGTGAGGAAATAAAGCAATTTAAAGCTGGATTCACCACTTGAATCGACCTGACAGCGTGTGAATCCAGGCTTCGGATTCAGTGTCTGCTAAAGCCAGCTGGGTAGTTTTATGCAGGCTGTTAGGAAAGGGACAGTTTATCCCACACAAAACATGTAAGAGTTGGAAAGCAGTAGATCAGTGCCTTCTGTGTCATAGTTTCATAGATGTCAGGGGCTGGAAGGGACCTTACAGATCATCAGGTCCAGCCCTCCTGCACTTGGATTGCAAAGGACTTCAAAGCACCTTGCATGGGAGGGGAAATAATCCCCATAGCATGGGTGGGGAAGCAAAGACTCAGGAGGTGAAGTGACACACCCAGGGGCACACAGAGCAAAACAGTGGCAGAGCAAGTAAAATCCTGGAAGGAAACTCCTTAACTAATGCACGTGGACTATGCTCCAGGGGGAGATGCTATGTGTTTAGACAGAAGAGATTCTGATCTCGGCTGCATCCCGCTGTCATGGTCCAAAGCACGCGGCGGGCAGCAGCAGCCCTGATGTTGCAGGTGGCAGTGGGGCCTTCAGGCAGTCTTTAAACCTCGGCCTCACTGCTAGCCTTCCCCCCCCATCTCTGAAACAGAGCCACTGATTCTCGTTGCATGAGCATCGCTTGCATGGCACTTTTGGGGGCTCCTGTACTTTACGTCCGCGGGACCCTGCTCAGCCCATTGCCTTCTGCCCCCATGTAACCCAGCACGGTCTGTTGTGCATCCCTCTTGCTGTCTCCACGGAGGAAGCAGGCTCTGAGCTGCTCCGAGGTAGAGCGATAGCTGCTCCCCATCACGCACCCAGCGGCTGGGAAAGCACAGCTGCTACCTGCAGCCTCTTCATCGGAGACTCCAGTGCAGGAGCCCACATCCTACCAGCTACTAATCTTCCCTGCCTCGGGGCTTTCCTGACGGAGCAAATGATCTGCCAGACCCAGCTAATGGAATTGTAATTGCCAATTAAAAGCTGTCCGGTTAATTGTGCCGGCTTGAGCATTTGATGGGTTGTGTGTGTGCATGCGGGTGTGTGCACGTGTGAGCACCAGGCAGCTCTGCTATTGTAGTAGATTCCTTGCTAGTTGCCAGAGGCTTCGTGCGCATGGGGTGGGCTTGGAGAAAAGTGAACCAGGTGAATATCCCTGAGATATAAGTGCAGCAAGCAATGCTCCTCTGGCCTGTATGAGCTGAGGGCTGGGGGATGCACATAGCAGAGAGGTTCCCAATGGTAAATGCAAGTAGGGAGTAGCGGTAAAGCTGCCTTGGAGCCCAAAGCCAGTGTTGAAGGCATTCACCCAGGAAACCAGGCTCAGGCATGGGCTTGGACGCTGATTCCCCCCATCCCTCCCAATGGCCTTAACACTGGGCTATTAGCTTCTCTGGATGGGATGAATCACAGAAATCAGAGAGAAGCTGGGCTGGAAGGGTGCTGATTCCCCCCATCCCTCCCGATGGCCTTAACACTGGGCTATTAGCTTCTCTGGATGGGATGAATCACAGAAATCAGAGAGAAGCTGGGCTGGAAGGGACCTCTAGTGCAACCCCTGCCTGAGCCAGGATCAGCCCTGTCCAAACCAGCCCATCCAAATCCATAATCAAACCTCTTAGTAAAGCTACCGTCACCTCTGACACAACACAAGACCTCACACCGGAGCCTGCCACGGGGAAAGCAGGGGGACCGCAGCGGCCAACGTCCTGCTTCTGTAAAAGGTGGTGAATAGACTTTCAAGAGATCCAGGTAGAGGCCATGCCCCCGCTGCAGAGAAAGGCGAAACCCCCACAGTCTGTCTCAGTCTGACCGGAGGGGGAAATTCCTTCCTGACCCCAAATCTGGGCTGTGAACTGGGTGCACTCTCCTCCCTCCAAGCTGCTCTTCCTACAGTCTGTGTCAGTCTGACCAGGGGGAAAATTCCTTCCTGACCCCAAATCTGGGCTGTGAACTGGGTGCACTCTCCTCCCTCCAAGCTGCTCTTCCTCCTGTAACTAAAGGTTTCGGTGTCGATGCATTGGCACCTTCCAGTGGCAGCTCATTTCCAACCTCCGGGATGTAAAGACCCTGCGAGAAAGCACTAAGGAATAACACGTGCATGTGTGTGTGCATGTGCATGTGTGTGTGCATGTGTATGTGTGCGTGTGCATGTGCGTGTGTGTGCACATTGCTGCTGTAATGACTTACAGGGTATGAGGCCACATTGCCGTTTGGCAGTACCTCCTACCCATCGCTTGAGTTTGCCTGTACGCAGCTGACAGCAAGGAGCTGTCGGTCTGAGCAGCTGGTCAGTCTGGATGAAGGGAACACGGCAAACAAGGGGAAATTCAGGTAAAACCTCTGTAAGAGGGAGCATCCTATGAGTGGCTGTGTTTTAGGACTACCCTGGTAACACCCCAGCCAAGCAGGCTGCAGTATATCGGGACAGCCCCTGCACAGACATGTCTCTATGCCTTATAAAACAATTCTGGTGAGTCCAGCCCTGTCCTGCCTCTCAGCTCTGCTTCCTTTGGGGAGGAAGGCTGGCAGGAAGAGCAGCAGGCCGTGCCATAGCAGCACTACCCGACTACAGCTGTCTTCTCCTCTTCGATCTGCCCGACCTCCACCCCTTACCACCGTGACACCAGAGCTAACATCACGTCCCTCCCCTCACCCTCAGATGAGGTTGCTGCACTCCTGCCATCTCCTATTATTCACTTTCTCTCGTCCTCTGCACAAAATGCAAGACTCTGCTTCTCCCTCTCGGGTGTCCTACCCCTGGCTAAAGTCTGGTCCGGTGAGGACCACTAGCAAAGGACCAAAAGACCATGCGAGACCAGAAACTGGAGACAGGGGTACAGTGAGATGCCAAATAGTCTCTCTCCATTGTGACCACCGTCATTCTCAAATGAAGAGTGCCTGCAGATCTAGAGTAAGAGGAGATTATCTTGTTGGCCACGGCTGGAAGGTATCTGTCTCCCATCACTTCTCTGGGCCGTGCAGGAGAGACCATTTATCAGGAGGAGCTGGGCGGCAATTGCACCGAGTAACAGGAAGGAGTTATGCTGCCATTTGGCCCCTTGAAGATGGGACTTGTCCCTCCCCTCCCTTGCTGAGCAGGGGCTGATGAAGGCTGCCTCCAAGCCTGACTTTTAGAGAAATCCCTGGATTTCAGCTCTGCTTCTGCTCCTCCTGCACAGGTGATGAGCACCACCTGGGATCCTCGGCTTGCTTTGCATTGCTGGCAGGGCAGAGGCCAGCCCCTGCCCCTTCCCCGGCTTCGTGACCAATGCTCCCAGCTGGCCCAGCACAGGAAGGGACTGCACCAGGTCATGAGGGAGCTCAATGACATTGAACCCAGGTCTCCTGCCTGTTGGTGCAGGGCTCTGGCCCCAAGACAGGAGCAGAAGAGGCCTCCTGGCTCATCCGGTCCAGCCCTCTGCATTCACAGGCAGCCCTGTCCTCTATTGGGGTCCCTTCTCCACACCCTATGAAGAAACCCTACAGTATGCCCCATATAGGGCTCAGGGGGGAGAAGAGCATGGTCAATAATTTGCCCCTTCAGTGGCAGGAACAAGGTTAAAAACACTCAGACCATCCTGGAGAAGGCAATACCCCACTATAGGGTCTCTCATTTATATGGCGCAGCTCCTTTTAGTGTCCCTAGTATCTCACCCACCCTCTGCCCTCTTCGTATCAGCCTGGCTTGAGTCCAGCTACTAAGTCCTGGGGTTTTATTGAAGCTTCTCCATCAATTTTCTTAATAAAAACCCAGCTTTCCCCCTGGTCTTGCTTTGCCTTAGCAGCCCAGCAAGGAGAGCTCGCTGTGGAGTCTGAATCTGCTACCAAGAAGTCGAACAAGATGCAAAGGAAGCCAGGAAGGAAACACGCTCTGCCCAGGTTAACCCAGGCCCCACAGCCTTTGGCCCGGGGGATTCGATCATCCTCTACCTCAGGCAGGTAACAGGCACCTCTCGGTCTTTCGTACTTGTCCCTCTATTACTCCTCGGAGGAACAGCAGTGCTATCGCTCCTTAGCATCACACATTCATAGGAAGGTAGCACTGGAAAGGACCTCGGGGGTCATCTAGCCCAGCCTCCTGCTTCAGGGACCCCCACGAGCAGGTTTCTTAAGGGGTGTAAGACCCCTGCTGACATACAGAGGTGCCTGGTGAGCATGTCTGAGAGTTTATGGGCCACATGAGAAGGGTGGAGAAGCTGCAGCTCAGGGCTCATCCCTGGTTTTATCACCTACCCCTTCAAACTAGTCCAAGTGGTACCTAAATGACCCTTAAAAATCCAGTACAGACAAAGTGACTCGTCCAATGTCCTGCAAAGCGGGATGTGCTTCTTGCAAGGTCTAGACTGATGCTTTTACGCTGGTGCATCCATCCTGCAGTGATGTAGGAACCAAGCCCCCCCCTGCCACAGAGGAAGGCAGCCCCCTACCCCGCTATCTCAGAGCATACCAATCTGATCACAGGGGAAATTTCTTTCTGACCCCAAATCTGAGCCTGAGTGGAGGAGCAAGACCTTTTAGCCAGGAACCTCCAGCTTTTAAGTCCCAGCAGGTGCACTGGAATCGTAGACTCATAGAAAAGTAGGGTTGGAAATGACCTCCGGAGGTCACATCTAGTCCAACCCCCTGCTCCAAGCAGGACCAGCCCCAACTACATCATCCCAGCCAAGGCTGTGTCTACCTGGGTCTTAAACACCTCCAAGGATGGAGAGGCCACCACCTCTCTGGGGAGCCTGTTCCAGTGTTTAGATACCCTCCTCATGAGAACGTTTTTCCTAATATCCAACCTAAGCTTCCCTTGCTGCAACTTCCGCAAGAATGCTGTGGGAGACCGTATCAAAAGTCTTGCTAAAATCAAGGTATATCACGTCCACTGCTTTCCCCATGTCCTCATCACAAAAGGCAATCAGGTGGGTCAGGCATGACTTGCCCCTGGTGAACCCATGCTGACTGCTCCTGATCACCTTCTTCTCCTCCATGTGCTTAGAAATGGATTCCCTGAGGATCTGCTCCATGATTTTTTCAGGGACTCTGAGTGACCTGTAGTTCCCTGGATCCTCCTTTTCCCCTTTCTTAAATATGGTCACTGTGTTTGCCCTGTTCCAATCATCCAGGACCTCTCCTGATTGCCATGAGGTTTCAAAGATGATGGCCAATGGCTCCGCAATCTCATCAGCCAACTTCCTCAGCACCCACAGGTGCATCCCATCCGGCCCCATGGACTTGTACACATCCAGCTTTTCTAACTAGTCCATAACCTGTTCTTTCTCCACTGAGGGCTGTTCACCTCCTCCCCAAACTGTGCTACCCAGTGCAGTAGTCTGGGAGCTGACCTTGCTTGTGAGGACTAAGGCAAAAAAGGCCTTGAGCACTTCAGCCTTTTCTGCATCCTCTGTCACCATGTTGCCTCCCTCCATTCGCTAAGGAACCCACACTTTCCCTGACACTCCTCTTGCTACCGACATACATGGAGAAACCCTTCTTGTTCCCCTTCACATCCCTTGCTAGCTGCAACTCCAATTGCACTTAGGCCTTCCTGACTTCATCCCTGCATGCCCGAGCAATGCTTTTATACTCCTCCCTATTTATTTGTCCAAGTTTCCACTTCTTATAAGCTGCCTTTTTGTGACTTAGTTTACTGAAAGTGTAGATCTCTCAAGCATATTTTAACAACCCATGCAACAGCAGGACTTTGGCCACCGTTGTCCCCTGCTTTACTTGTAGCAGGTTCAGGTGCTCTGCCTTGTGGTTGCATCAAGGTTAACTGTAGGTGTTTTAGTAATAGGTTAGACAACGGATTTGTAGAAGATGGTTTGCATAGGAGCGGTCCTGTCCTTGGTGGGGGGTTGGACTAGATGATCTCCAAAGGTCCCACCTCCAATCACCCCAGCCTCTTCTGAACCCAAATCCCTTAGGCTCAACTCCCAGCCCTCTGCAGCTGGGTAAGTAGTGCTTATGCAACTAAGCATAGCTGCACACCCAGTCTTCTGGGACATATATGCAGATTTTATATCATACAGTCCCCGGGGAAAGCAGGCAACTGCGTGTGAGTCACAAGAAATGGAGGGAGGGGAGACCGACCCTTCCACCTGCCAGCCCCAATTAGGGCACTTGCTCCACCATTTCAGGACTGGTTCTCCACCTCCTTGCCCTGTTAACCAGTCTCCAGTCATGACCACTTCTAGGACTTGTGCAGAATTTATGCCCCTTCCCAGATAAAATTAGGACATAGTGGAGGAGAACACGTTGCACAGGATCAAATCCCTAAAACGCCACCCCCATGTCTAAAGACAGTCATGCAATTGCTGCTTGATCAGATTTGGGCCTTACTCTGCTGCATGCCCCAGCTCCTCCCCTGCCCAATAGAGGCCACGATGCACCTTTTGTCCGTCTGTCCCTTTGCAACAGGAGCCCTCTCTTCTTATGTGTCTCATTAATCGTCAGGTCCCTGCACTGCGTGCAACACTTCCTGGCCCGTTCCTGGCTCCTGGCTCCTGCTTCTAATCTCCTGGCCCATGAGGAGAGGGGTGGATAGGAGAGGACCCCCGGTGTTGTTATATCACTCAGCAAAGCCTGAATCTTTTCTGGGGAAGGGAACAAATGCATGAGCTTTGGGGCAGCGATGCCTTTTTTTGCCCGTGTTTGTACAGTGCCGAGCACAGCAGGGTGCTGGCCCATGACTGGTGCTTCTAGGCTCTGCCACAAGAAAAGCCAGCGGCAGTGATGATAATGCTGTGGTTTCTCTCCGGTTACAGTCCTACTGATATGGTGCCAGTGCCCGCCGGGGGGCTAAGAAAGGACCACAGGGTTGTTAGCTTCTTGCCAAGCTGCAAGCTTTGCTGCACACTGGGACTGTCCCCTCTGAGGACCCAGGACCCAGCCTTCCCCAACCCCAGCCAGCTCCCATCACGTCAGCCTTTCCTTTGTTGCATCTTCAAGCTGCTTTTCAAATGGGTGCTATTGCAAGTGCTTGCTTGTGAAAGGAAGAGCCAGGCCGTGGTGGCTAAGGGGCCGCTGGATAGACAGCACCGAGGCACGTCTCCTCCATAGACTCCGGCGGGTCCCTGCACCACCATGCATGTCAGCTGCGCTCTCCGTCCCTGTGCCAGGTGGGCTGGATGGGGCCGTGATAATTTTGACTCCGGCACTCAGGACCCCTTCAAACCAGTTCCCAGGCTTGAGCATGAAGGGTCCAATTAGCAGGATTTGAACTCGAGACCCCCTGTCCTGACTGCCCCCAGCCCCTGGGGAGAGGCGAAGCCAAGCAAAGGCAGTTCAGCACAGGCTCTCGAGCTGCGTGCCTGCATCCATGCATGTGTCCTCTTCCCTTGCAGCCACTAGAAGGCATCCTGACACCAGGCCAGGGCAGACAACCCTCCCGCTCCTGCCAGCTAGTCGATAGACTCATTTGTCCGAGGCTCCCGGAGTCGATGGGCCTGACACTCCGCAGTCATCGCTCTGATTAAGATGCCACACTTGAGTTAAAGCGTGCATTAAGATTTGATGAGCAATTGATCAGAGCATCAACAGGGACACGGGGCTGGATGGAGGGGCCGGGACTGCGGACATCTGGGGAAAAGCTCCTGCTGCCTGCGCTCCCCCCTCCCCACCTTACCAGGCAACTTATTAGGGAGTTGGGCTCTTAAAGGGATAATGTCATTTTTATACACGGAGGAAATGCCGCGGAGGATCTAAATGCAATAAACGGGCCTGACATAATATAAACCGTGATTTAAGATGCTGCCTGCCTCTTGCACATCTACGGGCATCTTCCAGCTGGACTCCGGCAGGGGGGCTGGGAGGATCTGCTGGATTCGGATCTCAAGCCGACGGAGGTAGAACTGCTGAGCTCAGGGGTTTTGCTTCTGATTCTCCCTGGTCTAAGCACAGCCAGAAGAGATGAGGATGTGTAAAGCTGAAGGATGTGAGCATCTCTGCTGGGTGTATTCGGGGCTCAAATTTCCCCCTGTTTTATGACTCATGCAGTCGTACACACCTGTGCAAAGGGGCTGTAAAAATCTCTTGCTGCATCACTGCAATTCAGAGCAGTGCACGTGCTTCGGGTGTGCGGGAACGGGGCCGTTGACTGCTTCACTTCCGGAGCACAGCCTTTTTCTATGCAAAGTACAGAGAAGATGGGTCTAAGCAGCTATGCTATATCCATGGTATATAATGAGGTGTGCAGATAGGGCCTGGTTTTCTTTTATACACACACACGTGTATATAATATGTGCAATGGTATACATACATATGAGAAGGCAAGGTGGGTGGGCTGTATTTTCTCACATACAGCATGCACCTTTCACTCCAAAACCAGCCTCTGGACATTGCAGTGAGTGTTATATGCAAGAAATACAGCCAGAAAGAAAAAAAAAAGAGCTATTATTCTGGGGCAAGTTATATGCAAGAAAGTATGGTACATTATATACAGTCTATGCTAATCCGTCAGCAGATTTAAACCAGATTTGCTCCATTGGCTATATGGAGCGATGAAGGTCCATACTAGTGGGAGGCCCAGCCCGTAGCATGCCTACCATGTAATAATGTTTAAACTCTTGCCAGAATAAGTTTATAATTAACTTTCGCCACACCCCCTCCCCCTCCCCTCTGCACAAACCTCATCTCTGGCATTTCTGTCAGATCCAGATTCCTCTGCACCTGCCTTCAACACATCTTTCATCATGTTCTTCATCCCATTGCGCTCCATCGAGCTACTTGCACCATCAAACTGCGCCCACGTGTACATAGTCATATGAGTGCAGGCTTCAGCTGCTGGTCCTTCAGACCAGGGTCTTTCTATATGCCCTGCGCAGTGCAGGGGAGATTGCCAGTGCTAAGCAGATGAATACATTTAATAAACCATTAAGAATTAAGGCTATGTACATACAGGAGCTGATTGTACTTTTGCACTGGTTGAACTTCATTGTCTGCAATAGACTCGCTCCTGATGAACATCAGCATAAGCAAGACTATACCCAAGCCAAACACACACATGCTGCCTATGTGTCTTATCAGGTGTTGCCTCCTTGCCCCCCATTACTGGGTATCTACCCATTATCACTTCTCTCACACTTAAATGGTGGCAGGGAGTGTCTTTGGGAGTGTCTATACCTGCTCAATGACCCCCATTTGCAATGCAACAGAGAAACAGGGCACCAAACTTGAAAATCAGGCAGTGAAGCCACCCTGAGATAACCTTCCAGCACTGCTGTCTTCTGTCCCCAAAATCTCTCTCTCCAGCATGGCAGAAAGAAGTTGGGGGGACGAGGTTTGTCACATGTGAAGCAAGTAGGTGTCTGGTTTCCCAGCAGTAGCATGGACCTAGCCTTTGCATTTTGTGTTTGTACAGTGCCTTGCACAATGAGAGCGTGGGCCCTGTGTAGGGCACCCAGGTGCTTTTGCAATAATAATAATGCTGAAATGATAAAAGATTGTGTGTCAAATAACATTGAGGAAATCTATGCAGGTACCTGGCATTATTTCAAAGGGATTGCAAGGGAAGGAGTATGTCAGAGACGTGCTGAGAGAGCAAGTAGCAAGGAGTGTTTCGTGCCTGAACTGGCTGGGGTGCAAAACCTTCATTCCTCAGGAACTTCTGACATCAGGAAATGTATTTGCATTCGGAGTTGAACGGAAAAGCATCATTTTTTTAGATTTTCTTACAATGTAAAAATTGCAAAAACTAGGGAATGGAAACATTTTGCTTCAGTAACCTCCCATATTTTCATTGCAATCCAGCCAAAAACATTACATTTCACTAACGCTGAGACATCATGCTATAACTATTATATCTTGCATGTTATATCTTCTGCTGCATGGCTATGGCCATATTACACCTATTAAAAGGATATGAGAATTATTAATAATATTACGTATTGCATGACCATATTAACATTGGTACTGCTATAGCAAGATAAGTGTTGAAACACAACCAGAAGGAACAGCACGTTTTGGATTTTTCAAATCCAAATGTTTTGTATTTATCGAAGCAAAATGTAAGTAGCGGCCACAATTCAATTCCATGTTCTTTTATTAAAAAATAATGCCACATTCCCATGCAGCGTTTAGATCTTATTGAAAAATGCTTTTTCCAAAGGAAAATCCTCCGCTCAAGATCCTTCGACTATCTCTTGCTAGCGCTATGGTACAGTATCTGATTGGCGTTGGGCTTGGAGTAGGCTGCAGTTTTTGGAGCTACAGAAAACTGTAGGATGCTTCTTGCTGTGCAGGGAACAGTGGGGAGATGAAGGTGCTTTTACAGTGGCTGACAGGCTGTTGCATTTTTCTTTTTGCAAGGGTTACGTCTCCACAGCTGGTGCACAGACCAGCTTAACACGAGGGCAAGGATCCTCACAAGCTCGCTAGCTCCAGCTGGCCCCTGCTCAGCAGCTCGCCTCTTGGCTTTGACCCCACATTTTAAACAAAGTCCAAGCCACTGATTGCTGCCGAGTGATGGCATCCCATGCCAACCCCGGGATGGTGGGGGTAGCCCTGAAAATCTGTCCCCTGTGAGTACCATACCCAGAATAAAACTGACTGTGCGGGGCTGGGGTTGCAGGTCCTGGGGCCGTGCCATCTCTGCTTTTTGCACTGATTTCTCCAGTGATTTCACTTATTGCCCAGCTCTCAGCCAGGACCTCAGGTGGCATAAATCAGAACAGCTCTGCTGGCTTCAGCAGAGATCAGTCGCTTTGCTTCAGCTGAGTATCTGGCTCTATGCCTCACCCACACCTTCTCCCGGGCAGCAGGGCTGGGGTTAGGGTTAGGGTTAGGGCTAGGGACAGACATTGCATATAAACCAGTTTAAGCAATCAGAAACTGGTTTAAACCTGTCACAGAACAGACACATAAACCAGTTTCAAAATGGCCCAAACCAGTTTGAGATCAACCTGCTTGAATGCAGTATCAGAGACTAAACCGATTGAGCTCCAACCGGTTTATGCAACGTCCGTCCCAGACCCAGACGAGCCCCTGGCCCCGCTCTCTGATACTCGTCCTACCCCTTCTAACCCCCGGGGTTGTCTGCATCAGGACATTAAACCATCCCGGCGTCTCCCCAGCTCTGCAGAATTCCCATCCAAGCTGCCATGCGTGGGAATATTTCCCCCACCCTCTCCGTCTCAAGCTCTCCAATAACAAAATAAAATAAAAACTGCCTTTTTTTGCAGAGTGATTCACCTTCCCAATTTCCAGCCAGGTCTGGGCACCTGTTAGAAATCAAGTCGTTGACGTTACCAGGTGTTTCTCTCTGCTCCCTGAATGAATGAGCTTCTTTCATAGCTCAATGTGATCTGTTTGGGCCTCGGAGGAAGGGGGTGGATTTCAGGTCAGCGCTGGCTCGAGCTTATCTCTGGTGTCTGGGCTCCATCAGTCCCTGGGAACATGCATGGGGTGGTCTGAGGAAGGACAGCCCAAGTTTGAGGGCCTGGAGACCTGCCCTGCCACAGTTGCAGGGCATTTAGGGCATAGTCTGGAGCAGCCCAGGAGATGACAGCCCTCCAGCTTGACTGGGTTTGGTGCCCAGGGTCTCTTTGTACTCACTAGGGAGAACTGATCCCTTCCAGAGCTCAATCCAGCTGGACAAAGATGTGTAAGGACCTAGGTGCTCTACCTAGAGGTGAAAGGAGGCTCGTAGGGAAACGTGGAAGGGTTAAAGATAGCCAGTGGGAAATGCTATGTACTGCACAGGGGGTGTCTGAATGTCCTCCTATCCCTAGAGCGTAGGGATCTGACTTGGGCCTCACAGTCGCCTACATCCATGTCTGAGGTAGGCACCTGACTGCTAGCAATGGCAGTGCTCACCTTTTGCCCAATAGCCTAGTGGTTAGAGCACTCACCCAGGACCTGGGAGACCTGTGCTTGACACTTCCTCCACCTTGCACCCAAGAAATACTCCTTAACCGTGAGGTTATACAATAGACTAGAGCAAAAGTGGCCAACCTGTGGCCCACGTGGCAAGGACGGCCTCTATCTGCAGCACGTGGCGGATCAAGCAGCACCGTGGGAGCCGAAAGCAGAGCGGCAGATGGGGCAACAGGAAGAGACTGACTTGCAGAGGGTGCAGGGCTTAATTTGTGGCATGCCTGCCAAAAAGCTTGACCCTAAATGGACTAGAGGAAGGCACTCTCCATCCTTTTTTCTTCCATGCTTGTCTCAAGAGACTTTGTGGCCTAGTGGTTAGAGCACTCGCTGGGAATGCAGGAGTCCTGCTCCCAAATTTCCTTATGCATTTTAAATGAGCGGTCAGTATGCTTAAGCTGCAGGGCTCATATCATCCCATGGCTCCAGCAGCTGGGGATTTGCAGAAAGAGCAATGGCTCGGAGGATGGCTGGAAGCTGGATGGCGGGTGGTTGGGTTCTGCGTGGGGACGAGCCTGGCACGTCCATCTAATCTGGACCTGGGTGCATTTTTTATGGTTCATTGTGTGCATGGTTATGGCTCCCAGCACTGGAGGATCATTAGCGCCCAGGCTGCACGCGGGGGGAAACAGGCTGGCTTATCTGCAGCTGTTATTGAAGACGTGAGCAATTCCTCCCCGATGCCTGCTGCTCATCCCCACCCGCTCTTTCAGTCCCGCTGCTCCTGCACTGCTGAGCAAAGCCGATTTCTGTGCACTGCCGGCCTGGCCTGGAGTCCCTCGGACACGCGGTATCTCAGTGCAGAGATGGCAAAAATGCCAGCTTTCTTTTTATTGCCACAGTTGATTAGTGGATGTGGAGGGCTGGCTGGTTCAGAACAGACCCCAGCGTGCTGGGGACACATGGGTGGAAAGGGAGGAAAGTTTAAAACAACTCCAAATGTAATGGAAATCCTTTTGCTGGCACCTCACTAACCCTAGCAGCGAACAGCATCGTCGAGCGATGCAAATGCTCAGTGCAGACAAGATTCCCTCTGTGAAATCCAGTTCTGTCCAAACAGAGTTTTCTTAATACCAATTTGGATTGGGGGGGGGGAGGGGAATAAAAGTGATTTTCATAGAGGTGACATCAAAATCCAAATGCTGCATTTTTGACTCGACCTTTCCATTGGGTTTCGACGTAGATAGCATCATTACAGCTTTAAGAGAAGCAAAACCAGTTCACGGCAAGAGGTCGAGAGGAAACCGCCGGCTGCGTTTCACGTGGACGTTGTCAGTTATTTAAAAAGCGCTAAAATGAAATAACGCCTGAGGCCGAAGCCGGCCCGAAATGGTCTTGCTGGTTCTGAATGCTCACGGTCTGCAAGCCTGCTCCCAGTTTCCCAGGAGAGACATGCATTTTTTTTCCACCCAAACTATTTCCCCCGAAGTGTCTTGTCAGCAGTTCTGATCGGCTGCGAAGCTTTGACACTAACCCTAAGTTTCTCGCCCACCTAAACTGACCCAGGCTGGGATGTATGTTGGCAATAATTAGGGATCCAAACTGTTTGCAATCAGGGATCGCATTAGACCAGAGTCATGATTGAAGCTTACTGGGAGGCAGTGTGGAGTTATCCTGGAGCTCATAAGCTGTATCTGTGGCACGCTCCTGTAATACAACTTTGTGTGTGTGTGCGGACTTGCACACATGTACATGCACACGCATCCACTGGTAAATAAATGGTGATTTAAGTGGGTATAACTCCCTTGGCTTCTGCGCGGTTGCTCTGTACAGATGAGGATCGAGCCCTCTGCACATTCTTGTCTAGTGTGCATTTGCCTAGATAATCTTTAAGATATCAGAGATAATCGCCGGTGTTTTCCTTTAATGAATTGTTAAACCCTCGGCCTGGAAGCTGTTATTCTAGAGACCACCAGAGAGAAGAAATCAGATATCCCGTCTCCAATCGTTTATCATTATCAGATCAGTGCCGGCGTCTTTTCCCTTCTCTCTTCCTTCAATACCTCCATGGCATGTTCTGTTATTAACCTCACTTAGCCTCCAGCGGGGCTCAGGGGTACTGAAGCCAAATCAGATTCATTCACCTCTTATTCCCTATCCGGCCCGGCTGCTCGGAGCAGGAAATCTCTGGGAAGAGCAAAGCGGAGCATGCCGTGCGGAGGGAGGGGAGAGCCGAAACGAAGTCTTCTCGCTCATCAAGAAAAGCAGATGGGCTTTTCTTCAAAGCAGGTTGCTTACCTGATGAAATCCAGCCCTGGCCTGCTCAGCACAGCCAACTAATCTGTTGCCTTTTGTGCCATCTCCCGAGTGAAGCCGGAAGGGGGGATTAAAAAGGATGCGGCGTGCTTTTGGGGTTGTGGATTAGATGGTACTAATAGGTGTCGTGCTGTAGACAGCAATGTGGGTGTCTCAGCGTGGGGCTTTTCTTCCTTTGGGACCGTATCGACCTGTCCGTTCAGGTCCTGCCATCGATTGCACCTGGGGACCACTGTCTTTCCGGACCAGTCAGCCAGATCTCTGTTCCTGGTGATTGCTAAAGTCCTGGGGTATTTTTAGCCAGAACTGGGATGTTCATGCCATTTTCCTAAACAAATTCCATGTTGGTTGACTGCAGGCTTCTTCCCAAATCCTGGCTGTTGCATTTTCACTCTGATAGCATACTCCTCTTCATTTCCTTTCCTAAGCTATTCCATGTTTCTCTATGCTGCTAAACAAGCACCTGTTGCACCCCTGAGCTGGCTGTGTTTCAGCAGTAGGTTAAGTGTCTCCAGGGGCACATGCCTTATGAGGAGAGGCTGAGGGAACTGGGATAATTTAGTCTGGAGAAGAGAAAACTTTAAATAGCAGCTTCCCCTCCCTGCAGGGTGGCTGCAAAGAGGATGGAGCTGGGCTGTTCTCAGTGGGGGCAGATGGCAGGACAAGGAGCAATGGGCTCAAGCTGCAGCAAGGGATGTTGAAGTTGGATATTAGGAGAAACTTTCTCACTAGGATGGTCATAAAGCACTGGAACAGGTTACCCAGAGAGGTGGTGCAATCTCCATCCTTGGAGGTTTTGAAGACCCAGGTAGACAAAGCCTTGGCTGGGATGATGTAGTTGGGGCTGGTCCTGCTTGGAGCAGGGGGTTGGACTAGATGTGACCCCCTGAGGTCCCTTCACACCCTCATTTTCTAGGATTTTATTTGGGGGATAAAGCCCTTTAAGAAGGATGAAGGGACAGCAATTCAACATTGATCCCACACACACACAAAAGCCCACGGTGGAAGACTTTACCCTCCCTTGGCCATCCTGTCTCTGACCTCAGACCAGCTGTCCTTAAACAACTTTAAAAACCAACTTGGACATGAAATTGCAGGACAAGAAACCGCCCACGGGCTGCATTAACTAGGGTCTCAACAGAGACTAGGGTTTCTTCCTCCGTTGCCTGAATTAGCTGTGTCCTTCCAGGTGTGTTAACTGCCTTCTTCGTTTCCATTGACCTGATCAAACTCCTTTTTAAATCTCTGAGCAGCATCCCCTCCTCTTGTCCCTCTCCCCTCTATGCGAAACCCTTTCTTTCTGCAAGTCCATTCATAGCATCTAGCAAAGGAGGTGAAATCTTATGCCTCTCTAAGCTGCCATCTGCCTTGCCTTTTGCAAGAAGAGTTGCTATAATCTTGGTCCATTTGAGTTCTGGTCACCAGTGCTTATGTGTCTCATGGGAACTGGCTTGGAAATATTTGCAAGGTCTCTTTACCTTGGCATGAGCCTTCCCTGGACCAGTGGTGCCAGACTCCCCAGTTCAGAGGCTCACGGCAGCTTAACCAACATAATGCTCCCAAGACTCTCCAGGTTTTGAGCTTTGGGAGATGAGTCAGATCTTCTCTGATGCCAAATCTGGACACTGCACTGTCCAGTTATTCCAATTTCCCTTTTTGCATGTGCTTTCAGCTGCATTACGGCTCCCAGAGGTTCCCAAGGGGGTTCTCGTCTCTCCTCTTCTCAGACTTGGGAGGTCTAAGAGTGCAAAGGAAGACACTCATTTGGTCCCTCTCACTGACTGTGGGACAGGTCCTGGTCTCCTTTTGACTTCACATTCTGCTGCTTGCACCTTAAATTGGACCAATTTGTCTACAAGAAGCAACACATGGGTTACCCTACAGACCAGCTGCTCTGCAGTGCCGGGTTATTCTCCTGGTGGGTTGCTCCTGGACTCGAACTGGGCAGTAACTCTCTTTGCCTGCTATACACATGCAAAATATTACGGTTCTTGTTGTAGCCGGTGCCAGAGGAAATTCAACATCTATTGATTATCACACGAAGGAGGTGAGGTTTGCCAGCGCTTGGTTTGTCAAGTCTGGGAACCGCTGGAAGTGGTTTCAAGATCAAATTTGACAGCAACAAGGATCTGGAAAGCTGTCTGCTTCCATGGCCTGGGGTGCGAGCGACAAGTGCTTTCACCCTGTCATAGCAATTGGGTGGACTTGGGTATATAGGTCTATGTATTTATGACACCGATTTGTATTTCAGTGGCGTGCATAACCTTACTGTCAGCTGGGCAGCAATAGCCTTTAACAGCATGTATTGGTGGTCCTGTTAGCTGATCTCTTGAGACCCTCAGCAGTAAAGCTGTTATCTGAGCTTTACTATACTATCCCGGAGGGTACAGTTTCAAAGCCCAGGTCAGGATTCAGAAGCTGAAGTTGTGATGGGTGGCTGGGTGTTTCAAGGTCAAAGGGTGCCTTTGGATGGGTTCAAGCAACACAACCCCTTCTGGATGCTCCTGGGGAAAGCTAGGTGCTTGGACACCTGGATGATGCCAGCTTCTCTTCTCACATCTCCTTACTCCACCCTGTTGCCAAATTTCAGGAGCTAAAGTCACCTGTGAGGCTAGACAGGCTCGTCACCTCCGGAGTAGCCTGTTTTGATGTCCAGTCCCCTACCCCATCTGAATCATGCTGCTTCTCCTCTCTTGAAGGTCTTCCCCTACCTACATGTCCTTCCTATGTTCTTGTTAGTCTTCTTTCCAGACTGTTTCTTTTTAACCCATTTCTTCTCTGCCTTGTCCACCTGTCACATCTCCTGATAGAAAACTGGGCTGGAAGGCAACCAAAGAGGTCATTTTGTCCAACACAAGGAAGACTCAATGAGGCCTCATGTTGAATAATGCCCTCCTTCATCGGTCCCATGTTCTTAGTGGTGGCAGATGCCTCGTTAAAACTACTGTGTGTGTGTGTGTATTGACATCTGAAGTCTTCTTGTATCTCCTGATACCAGTCAATTCACTTGGATGCACACTCAAGCCTCAGCAAAGAGATGGACCCCAGTCCTCCCTACATCCACTGCTCATCGTCCTTGTGGCCAAAGACCTCTTGCTTTGATTCCTCTTTCACAACAGAAGTGGGTGATGTAGAGCCAGAGCCCTGCAGTGGAGGAGCCCCGGGAATTAATGGCAGGCCTTTGCAGCATGTCCAGTGGCCCCAAGCCCCTCTTTGTTTGGCTCTACTGCATGTGGGAAAGGCAAGTCAGGGGTCCTGCATGCCTGGCTGATGTTCAACCAGCACATCCATGAGCACGTTGTTGCTGGAGGCAATAAAAGAGGGCCTGGCCACAGACTATAATTATTCTTCCTCGTGGGACTCGCCAGTGAAAAGGCTGCTATGTGAATGGCTCGTGAGAGCAACCCCACTGTTTTGTTTCAACGGGTCCTGGGCTCAAGGAGTCAGAGGACGATGCTCACGACTGGTTTTTGCACATAGGAAAAAAGCCATGGGTGGAGATTTGAAAAGAAAAATGAGCCAGCGCCTTCCTCCTAGTGCGTGAAAGGCAGTGGAGAAGGGCCATTATATGGAGACAGATGCACAAATAGACAAATGCATGAGAGAGGCACAACTTCACCCGTGCACGAAAACACACATCTACATGCTTTCACACGAAGCCATAGGCTAACCACTCTGCACGCTCACGGCTAACGGGAAGGCCCATGCAGACGTCGGCAAACATGCCTACATACGTACACCGCCGACGCGCTGAACAACACGAGCACCGGCACACTGGCACACAAAGGCATGTTCCCTTTGTCCCTTGGAGACACAATTGCCTGCGCAAGGCACACACAGCTGTACACACTGTGCCTAAATGACAAGCTACGCTGACCACACAATCTGGCTTCCTGTAGCCCTTACATATTTAAAGGAAGCCCCATAAACAAGCTCCTCTTTGAATATTTTCCTTGTTTTTCCCCATTTTATGAAATCTCCCATTTTACTGCTGTTCGTTGTACATGAAAAAGAAAGTGCAAATTCAATTCAACAAACAAGCATGGGGATGTCTTCTCTGTCACCCTCCCCCAGTCATAAACATCAGGCAGAAAAGCCAAAAGGAAGAGAGAGAAGCTAGCGCTAGTGCAAATTCAATTGAAGAAATAACAATCATACTAATTTCTTTTTCTCATTCTGGCTCATCATGGAGAAAGAGTGAAAATCCAATCGAACCAATAAAACCACATCCCATTCCCAAAAATACCTATGAAGGCAGGCAAGAAAGAGATCCTGACTCAAAATCAATGGCAGGAAAGATAGGTTACATCATCAAAATTATATTAGTCTTAATAGTCAATCAATTAATTAAACCTTCCAGTTATTAAAAAAAATGAATCCCTGGGAGAAAAAAAAAATTCTTAGAGGCAAAGTTTTCCATCATCCGCTGAAAGCTTTTTGTTCCCCACCTGGCTGTGACCCCGACCGCTACCACCACCGCTGCCCACACTTAGCGGCCGTTTATCGCAGTGACACTTGCCTTTATACCGAAGCGAGGTGGAATAATGGCGCGGTGGCCGGAGAGTGCTGAGGCCGCGGGAAATGAAATGCTGCATAGATATGAATTTTGATAGCTAGTCAATACCTGCCGTCCGTTTCAATTAAAAAAGAGCAGAATACATTGAGGCCAGATAGGCAACATTTCAGGAACCATAAAATCAGCCCAGGGGGGCCGAAAGGAGGTCTCTCTCCTTTGACCATTGCTATCCCTGGACATTTTTCTTCAGGAATGGGTCTTCACGCTACTTAACCCTTGTACTGATGATGTTTTCCTCCATGGGCCAGCCTGGGCTGAGAGGTCTACTGAGATCACGTGGCATGGGTGCATCCTTGGGGTGCCACACATACGTCCTCCCTGGAAAGGGGTGCTCGGCTGCACATGTGCCTTTTAACGTGACTGTCTCTGATTCTGGTTGAGTCAGGGGTGTAGGATGTGCCCATGTGCCTGTCAGGAGAGGCTGAGGGAACTGGGATAATTTAGTCTGGAGAAGAGAAAACTTTTAATAGCAGCTTCACCTCCCTGCAGGGGGGCTGCGAAGAGGATGGAGCTGGGCTGTTCTCAGTGGGGGCAGATGGCAGGACAAGGAGCAATGGGGAAGTTGAGGTTGGATATTAAGAAAAACTTTCTCACTAGGAGATTGGTGAAGCACTGGAACAGGCTCCCCAGAGAGGTGGTGGCATCTCCATCCTTGGAGGTTTTTAAGTTGCGACTCAACAAAGCCTTGGCTGGGATGATGCAGTTGGGCTGGTCCTGCTTTGAGCAGGAGGTTGGGCTAGATGTGACTTCCGGAGTTCCCTTCCCACCCTCGTGTATGTGTTGTAGCTGGGAACAACTGGCCCTTTGGGGATCTCTAAAAACTTTCGAGGATCTCGGCTGTCAGTCATAAAAACTTCCTTTTCACTCAAGAGCTTGCATCAAGGCATTGGCTCTCTCTACACCTTAGTTGAGAGGCATGGCTATGAGACAGGTCAACAGATCCAGCCAAATGTTCATGTAGGTAGCTTGAAAACCAGCATCAATCAGGATGCAGAAGCCTGGATTTTGCACGGGCTTCACACAGCCAACCCCAGTCCTGGTATTGTGTAGCTGAAGCCAATTTTGCTGCCATTAAAGTACTACTGGTGATCCCCACTTTACTGGACGGAGCTGAGACATGGGCAACGTACAGGAGACACCTCAAGTTGTTGGAGAAGTACCATCAGCGATGCCTGCGGACGATCCTTCGAATCCAATGGGAAGACAGATGCACCAATGTTAGCAAACACCATGAGCATTGAGGCGATGACCATCCAACCTCAACTTTGTTGGGCCGGCTGCCTCATCTGGTTGTCTGACTCCAGACTCCCAAAGCAAGTTTTATACTCCCAGCTCAGCTAAGGCGTATGCTCAAGGGGAGGGCAGATAAAGTGCCTCAAGGATGTCCTCAAGGTCAACTTGAAAAAATGCATCGGCATCAGCTTCGGGGAGACTATCACCCAGGAGCACCCCCAATGGAGGAAGAGTCTGCTGCAAGGATCTCGGTACTTTGAAACCTTATGCCGACAACAACAGGAGATGGGAAAATGGGAGTAGCAGAAACAGGGAAGTGAACCAAATCAAGAAACCAGAGCCATCCACCCACCATGGGAACACGTGTCTGAGCTGCAGCAGAGTCTGTCGATCCCTGATAGTCCTCATCAGCCATCTCTGGACCCACAGATAAGACCGTCACCCTTGACTGTGAGAGATTGCTGATGATGATGCTCTTGATACATAGGCCAGCAGGATTTAGGACGTGGACAGACATCCATGTAGCCCGGTGTAATTTGTATTGGTGTTGTGTAGTGATACAGATTACACCGGGAGCAGG
>NW_005842480.1:477284-478729 GCF_000455745.1 Alligator sinensis
CAGATGAGCTGCTCTCCTGGGATGGCTGTAGGCAGGGGTTGGCTTTTACTGCTCCTTGCCACAAAGGGACAGGGCAGCAGGTAAGAGCCTCTTGCCCTAAGGATGTAGACACGTGAATGCATGAAGCCCATTCAAAAGGGGAACGTGTCAATGGGGCAGCAACTGGTACCTTTCTACTGTTATGTGTGAACAAGCTGGTAAGGATTGCAATGCACTAAGCACTTTTCAACTTTCACACTCCTTTATCCAGTCTGTCAGCAGCCTCTGGAGGCTGGTATCAAGTCCCCCCTTCCATCTTCTCTTCTCCAGACTAAATAATCCCATTTCTTCCAGCCTTTCTTTGGAAATCACATCCAGCTAATGCTGGAATTCCAGGAAGGGCAACTCCCTGAGCACCTAAGGACATTTCAGCCATGTCCCTGGGCAGTTTCTTATACCGCAATAGTGGTGAGGCCAATCTATACGGAGCTGAAAATACACCAGCAGCTACCCACCTATTTCTGGTGCTGCCAGCAGTATCACCATAGCACAGGTGAACAGCCTGAGTATGTACCTGGCTCCTAGGGGGGTTGTGCAGTGGGCTCTGAGCTCCAAAGTGCCTTGACTCGCATGCTGATCGATGCATAGCAGATGTGTTCATTGCACGGCCCGTCCGATTCCAACAAATCTGCAAATTCTGCTAAATACCTTGTCACGAGGGCATGAAAACAGGAGAGGAGAGGAGAGGAGAGGTGCATGTTTGGACACTTATCTTGCTGGGATCCTTTGACCTGAACTGACCTCCTGCCCCTGGGACACAGGGCTGGACTCGATGATCTTCCGAGGTCCCTTCCAGCCCGAATGCCTAAGAAATCGAAGTGCTAGTTAGTTTGCAACCAGCTGGGCTAGATCTCCATGTGCTGCTGTCTCATCTTGGCTTCTGCCTAGACAGAGAGGGGACCACTTCTGCCCTACAGTCATTAACTGCAGAGGTCGACAGGGCTTAGTTCGTAGGCAACCCAGCCTAGCCACGCAACGTGCAGATTGCAGCATCCCAACCGGCCGTGCCTAAGTCCCTTCTCTAACTTTGAGTGTCCCCTCTCCCATGCTGCTTATCCTCATACCCGCCTTTGCTAGCAACTCCCAGTATGCAGAGTGGCGTCTGCCAGTCCCCCGAGGACCCAGCCCTGCCCGCTTGCAACGGCCGGTATGTGCAACGGGTGCCAGCGTCGTGATTCCCACGCTCTGCATTTGCTGTGAGCAGGTGACGCTCGGCAAACATGCACCTCCTGCTTCCGTCACGTCCCACACATGCTTTCCACTCCTCCCGGGTGCTCTGTGCTGCCATTGTTCCCTGCCCGTCCGGGTACCAGTTGGGGAGATGGACGCCGGCCAGCCCAGGCCGGGTGTGTGCATTCCAGCCAGCCGAGAGCACTTGGTCAGCAACGTGTCGACTGAAATCTGGT
>NW_005842480.1:478753-484640 GCF_000455745.1 Alligator sinensis
AGCAGGACCAGCCCCAACTACATCATCCCAGACACGGGTTTGTCTACCCAGGGCTTCAAAACCTCCCAGGATGGAGACTGCACCACCTCTCTGGGTAACTTATTCCAGTGCTTCACCTCCCTCCTAGTCAGAAAGTTTTTCCTTATATGCAACCTCAACTTCCCTTGCTGCGGCTTGAGCCCATTGCTCCGTGTCCTGTCATCTGCCCCCACTGAGACCAACCCAGCTCCATCCTCTTTGCACCCCCCTGCAGGGAGGTGAAGCTGCTATTCAATCCCCCTCAGTCTCTTCTTCTGTAGACTAAATAAGCCCAGTTGCCCCAATCTTTCCTCAGAAGTCATGTCCCCCACCATTTTTGGTGAATCATCACAACGAAGAGATGGGCTGTTGGAGTCTCCTGATAGCAAAGTTGGCTGTGTGCATGGGCTGTGTCCAGGGGGCTCTGGGTTTGAATCCCACTCTCTTAGCTTGCAGGGGAATTTCATGGTGATTTCTTCTTCAATCCTGTTTGCAGCCCTGCAAAATACAGGACGGCATGGAGGGAATCGCTGCCCAAGGGGACTGGGTAGGAAGGGTGCGCTAGTTCACCCCTCTGCACAAATGCATAATGCCCTGTTCCTAACCTATCCTGGATGGATGCATCATGGGGGTGATTTTGCACGGGGTACAAGTGATGGCTCGTGCAGCTTCTTGTTTCCATGTGCGATGCAGTCTCCTGTGCTGTGGGAAAGTTACCACCCCAGAGGTGGCTGCAATTAGCGGTAACTAATGTGGCTTACTTGCCTAGTTGGAAAAATGTTGCCAGGGCAAAGAAGACCACAGAATTATTCATCATGGCCACTTTCTCTAGTCTCCCAGAGTGCCTGGATGTTAGAGATTGTCCCCTGGGCAGATAGTGCTAGGAGGAGCATTTTCTTAGTCCTAAATATTTCTGTTCCACACCCAAAGCCAGCAAAAGGCAACGCGCATTGGCATGACGCAGCTCAGACTGGCACAAGGACCCAAACCGGAGTGTGTTTTAGGTTGGCAGCACTGTCCAGTGGGTAGAGCACCTGGGTCCTTTCCCTGGCTCTGCCACTGACCTGTTAGATGATCCTGGGCCAGTCATTTCCTCCGCTCCGTGCCTCAGTTTCCTCACCTGCAAACCAGAGGTAAGAGCAGTTTGTGAAACCATCATGTTGTGCTCCAACCGGGCTTCCAACGCCGTAAAACTCCCCTCCGCCGTACGTGGCCGGAGCCGCTGAACGCTGTGACGAATAAATCAGACAATTAAACTAGCATTATGACATTAGCTTTTAAAATCCTCGTCCCAGGAAATAATGGCCCCACACTCATGCCGCACACACGGGAAAGCATCAGGGGCGTAAAACTTTTATTATTAAAATTAACATTTAAAACCCGTAGCATGAAGTAATGGGCAAGGTGAGGGAAGATAAATCAGACGGTTAAGCTGGTAACGTAACATTAGCCGTTAGAATCGTGACCATGAAATAAAGTCAAGGTTAGGAGAGGGATAAATCAGGCAGCTAAGCCCGGGGCTTTTTATGCTACCAGGAGAAATCCCTAGACCTGGAGACTGCATGGCAGGTTTGCCGGGAGGAGACCGAAATGTGAGCTCAGGCGACACCTGGGAAAGCACCGGGACCCATTCTGCTCTCCTTTCGGCCAATATAAATCAGCAGTAAATCAGTATTAACACTAGCGTGTAAATGGTGTACACGTGGAAACTGGACTCTGCTTTGGAGGGTAAAGGGACGTGAACTTGGACTCTGGGGACCAGCAGAGAAACATTCATGCCACTGTTTAGGGCCAGCCATGGGCAGATCTGCAGCTTTGCAAAGGGGAGCACAGATAATGTGGTGCATCCTCACATAGAAAGCAATACATATTTTTCTCCAGTTAAAGAGAAACTTAAAGCTTTACTAATAAACGACACGCTTAGGGCTGTATTGCTCAGTTTAAAGCAAAAACAAATATAACTTGATTGGAATGAGCATTCATTTGCTAGATCATTTATCATGTATTTAAAAAGACCTCCATAGCGAACGAGGCAAAAATAATCAAACCGTGTTGTTTCATTCGTCCTGCAGTCATTCGAATGAAATGTGCATCGCTTTCAGATTCATAAAACAAGATACTTCCTTAGCTTGACCAAGGGTTTTTGAACTCGAAAGCTTGCTTAATAACTATTCTCCAACCATTTGGGTTGGTCTAATAAAAGATATCAAATTCACCCAAGGAACCTTGTCTGCCTATGTCCTTAGACCAACACGGCTACAACCTACACCCCTAAAACAAGATCTCACCTTCTCAAGCATCTTGACGGTGCATCCAATGCTTTGTTGAATGTTATTTCCATGCACTGAGTTATTGTTTCCACACCGAAGTTAATGTTCTTTAGGTAGAATTAGAAACAGTCTGGAGGGCTGTGAAATAGGAGCTATATTACCAGGAGCCACTGAGAGACAGCAGGATTGCAAAAGAAAGGCTAGCTTGATTAGTGGACTATGAAGACTGTTAAAAAGGAGAGAGGGTTGTTAATACCGGTGGAATGAAGACTTTAGAGAGGATCCGGTAGATGATAATGACTCACAAATTCAATTCACTCCCGCACCGCTGCCTGCCTAGAAATGCAGCTATCGCTTCCAGGGTTTAAAGTTGCAGAAGGGAGGGAAAGGGGCCGGTGCATCAGGGATAAGTAACCATTAAGTGGTTGTTTAAGGAACCAGGCCCCAACCTCAGGGGCCCCACTTTTTTGCTGGGTCACCCGGGTGTCCTTTTTGGGGCTGAGCTATTGCAAAGGTGAGGTCTACATAAGCTTGTCCTTGGACTGGTCCTGTGGCCTGGGCAGGAGATGGAAACTGGTCTTGGAAGTTACTGGCCACTGCATCAGGCTGCACAAAAGCCAAATATCTGGAGATTTCCATGGATCTAGGTAGGTTGCATCTCCTTGCCACCTTGCTCTCCATCTTGGCATCTCACAACCAGGAGGCCTGGCTGCACCTGGCAAGGTGCTGTTATGATGAGCTCTTCTGTTGGGGAGACTGCAAAAGGTAGAACTGGGCCAATATTGTTCTCCTGCAAGCAAGACACCCCTGGCAGGGTTTTGCAAAATTGTTTGAGGTGTTTGAGGAGGGTTGGAGAAGTATGAGTGCCCAGATCAGTGTTTCCACAGCTGGACTAGCGATTTCCTTTCTGTGTGATACAGGGGGATGGTCTCCCGGCTGCCCCGACGCGTGGCTGAGAGAAGAGCAATGGATGAGGGCCAAACACACAACAGTAGTCTAGATAAGTTGGAGGTGAGACTGGTTGTTATGGGGAGGATCTGGGTGCAGGGTCCCTACATCAACGATGGGTGCAACGCAGGACTTTGGGTGAAGCAGGAAATGCACCAGCCTGCAGCTCGTTAATCCTATTCTCCGCACGACTTCCAGTGTTGACGTCAAGCCCATCAGGGAGCCCATGCTGCTGGCAGGAGGTCTCTCTTGTTCCTTAACTCCCTTTGTGTCCTGAGCCATGGCTCTTCCTTTCATTTAGTTACTTAGGGCCATCTTCTGGCCCCAAATCTTTTGTGCTTGCCCCACCTGAGAGACAAGGTGAGCCCCTCTTGTTGTGTCTGGATGGCCACCAGTGGTGCATCAACTTCTCACCTTCCTCTGACTCCACGATGACTGCAGACCACTGTCCCCCAACTGAGAAAGGGGTCCCCACAGGCTAAATCAGCTTAATGTTGTCTGAGAGGTTGTGCAACCAGGTTTTTAACTCTCCTTCTGCTTGGAAACGCAGCGAGGAGGCAGAGAGGCAGAGCCACCTGAGCGAGCCGGGTGACCGGCAGAGCTGGGGTGGGGGTGGAGGGAGTGGGAAATGATGTCATCTTCCAATCCTAGGAGAATCCTAAATTATTAATCGGAAAAGAAAGCCAACCTCGTAACCCGACGCCAAGCAGCTCCGGTTTCATCTCCAATCCCGGCGCTAGGCTGAGCCGAGCGGAGCACCACTTCCGGAAGCAAACACGTATCGGATGAAGAGCCGGCGGCAGCTGGGCCAGGTCGGGAGCCAGAACGGAGGCAGTGTCAGGCTTGCACGTCCGTGGCATCAGCTCTTCAATCGGCACTGACCTTCCACATCCGACGGAGTAGCCAACTTCCAAGGGCCTCTCAAAGGAGGCACAGGAAAGAGGGCTGATGGCATCAGATCCCTCTGGCCTGCTGAGACCCGACTCCACGTGAGAGCTCGCTAGCAGAATCCCCTCTTATCTCAGTTCAGGATGTTGGTAAGCACCAGAGAAGGGGCCACGCCATGATATAGCTGTCTTGTTGGGAGACCACAGCTTCCCGCAGCTGCTCGGTGATGGGCGTGAAAGGTGCTTCTGGAGCAGTCGTCAAACACAAGGGTATCTACCCAACCTCAGCAGGGCTGACAGCCCCAGGAAGCTGCCCTTGGAGGGTCTCCTTCAAGAGGAGGCTGGATAAACCATGGTCAGGGGTGATATAGGAGTAGCATTGCTGCATTGGTGCAGGCAATTAGACTCAGTGACCCTGACGTCTCTTCCCAGCCTAAGATGCTGTGATGCTGGCAGGACTTCGGTGGAGAAGCATGCTCAGATATCACCGGTGCATTGGTACAAGAGTCAGCTTCCTCCATATGCTTTATGTCTCTCTCCTTCCCGGCCTCCTGCCTACGAACTCATATGAACCGCGATAAAAAGACGTCAACGTGTATTTCCACATGTGACTAACCTAATGAAACGGCGATTTTTGGTGCCAAGGCGTGACTTGTATCAAAGCAGCGCGTAACGTGTACAAGCGCCCATTAGTTTTATGTCCAGAGAGTCCAATTTCGGTGGGCTGTGGCTTTCTCAAATACTGTACTTTCTTCAAATACTTGAAGCCAGGCTCTTCCCTTGCTGTTTAATAAGCCCACGACAGCTCTAAGCAAACGTATTTCACTTGTTCCTCATGGTTTGTGGATGAAAAAGAGGAGGACTCCCAGGCAGACAACTACAGCCCTTGCTAAAGTCTCCCAAAGATTTTCAAAGATATGGACAATTTTGAGTGTTGGGGGTGACAGAGTTAAAAATATTTAAGGCCATAATATCATATCCCCATTGTGTAGTGATTCTGCACCCCCTAATCATTCAGGTGATCCTCTTCATGTCAGGAGGGAACATCTCCTGATGGCTACAAATCCTCCGTCTTCCTCTGGGTGCAGAAGGACTTTGTCTGTCTAAGGAGACCTGGGATAGTATTTGCCACTCCTTTGAGGTGTCAAATTGACTCTTCTCTTCATTAATTCCCCCTATTCATGCCATATCTTCTTTTTGCAAAGGGTACGGGAAGAAATCCCAGGGCCTGTGATCCTTGGTTGTCCCTTTTCAGCCTCTGACCTGAGTCCTACCTTCCCTGGAGTGAAAAGGTCTCTCACTGCCATCTTGGTGCTTGCAATCTTTTCCTTACCCACCTCTGTTATCCTAGGACAGGTGCATTGAGTTGTCACTGGGTGAAATGCAAAAAACCAAAGCATATACTTTCAAGGTACCGCGAGAAATGGCCCAAAATGTGGCCGATTAAGAAGGAAGAGCACTTACAGCAACAAGTGGATCAACTCTTGCTGGTTGGAGGAGTTGTCTTCACCACCCACAACCAGGACTCAATGGTAGCTTCCTGGTGCGATTCATATTTCAGAGACCCCTCGTCAACCCCAATATAAGTCTCTCCTTGTACATCATTTTGGAAAGCTGGGCAGTTCTTTGAACTCATTGCACTTTGATGTTCAATGGCACCATTATTCGGACGCCGATCCAGAATCTACATATTGCTCATTCCAGATACAGAAAAAGTCAGACAATTCAAGCACGTCATTAAGTCAGGCTTGCGTTATAACAATA
>NW_005842480.1:484650-489314 GCF_000455745.1 Alligator sinensis
AGGTATGAATGACTTTTTGGCTAAGTGCACCGAAGGTTTCAAACACTCAGTGTTTTCTAGCTGGAAAAAAGACAAAGTGGAGAGGCACTAATCTCCTTTGTGGCGACACAAAGCAGCTGACAATCTTTTTCAGACCACAAAGGATGTTGGGAGCATGTTCAGCCCTCTCACAAGAAAGAAGAAAACAGACAGGTCCTAGTGACAAATGCTAAGCAGTAGCTGTTGCTTTGACGGACAAGGTCTTGAGCTGCAAGTTCATTATGTTGAAGGATGCTGAAAATGCGACCTTCAGACAGCAGCTTTGTTCAGTCGCTTTGCCCGAAGGTATAAGATCATATGGCTCTTTCAATGGGGCAGGGGGGAAAAAAGACTTTGCATGGATTGACAAGTCTCCAGGAGAAAATGGGAATCAGAGCTTTTAAAAACTTGAGGAATGGTTCAGAGAGAGTTTCTGCAAAGTTGGGAGACAATAATAGCAGATGAAGCAACAGGTTTACTTCAACCCGGGGCAGGTGGATTTGAGGTCTGCAGTATGTACGTGACATTGTGAATCATCTTGGTGAAAGAAAGGTCGTCTCATTTCAGATAGGCTAGATGCCCAAATCTGAGGGTTAGCAATTGCTGGGGGCACTGCTAATGTGCTCGGTTTCCCGACAGACGTAGCAATCAGCCTATGGCAGATCTTGGGACATAGATGTGGTCATTGCTATGGAGATGCTTTGAAGTTGATGCTCCATCTTTAATGTGAACTAAATAGTGGTCCAGGGTTGGGTTTGTTTTCCTCGCACAGATCCCTCTAGTTAGAGGGAAAGGGGAATTTGTTAAATGCAAGCCTCTAGACATCCCTGGTTGCCAACACTCAAGAAACTTACTGTGGTATTTTAGCCATGGGATGACAAGGGACTGCCCTGTGCCTCTAGCCACTGGGAGTTCAATTTTTGTTTCTCTTGTCTCTTTTTCTTGTGTTAGAGTCACCGGATCCCCATTTTCCACGTGCAAATGGAGTCAGTTATAATGAGAAGTGTTAGAAAGCTGAGCTGGCAGAGCCCTTGCAAGATCACATCTAATCCAGTCCCCCTGCCCAGGCAGAATCATCCCTGATCAACCATCCCAGGGAAGTGTCTGTCCAAATTGCACTTAAAAACTTCCAAGGATGGGGGATTTCACAGCCTCTCCATAGTTTTTGTTCTTCACCCTACTATCTTTGCCTGTTAAGGGTCTTTAGGGCATGCATTATGCACACAAATGCAGAGTCTTATTGCAGGGTGGCCAACCGGTGGCACACGTGCCACAAGGGGCATGGGCAGCCTCTGTACGTGGCAGCTTGAGAGAGGACAGCCAGCACAGTGGCAGGTGGGCAGGGAGCAGAAAGCAGAGCTACAGATTGAATGGGGAGTACAGGGCGGGGAGCTCACTATTCGGGATCTTCTGTTTGCAGGTGCTGCTGCATTCGTCTCAAAGTCACCTGATGAACTGCAGATCACGGTGAACAAGCTCCCTGATGCATGCACCAAGTTTGGTCTGGCAATCAAGAAAACAGTTGTCATGTTGCAGGGCGTTAACATCCCACCCCAAATCGGCATCGTTAGGTCGCTGCTGCTCTCTCTGCTCAACTTACCAGCTCGCTTAGCCTTGATAGAGAACTTGCTGTGAAAATCAACAAAGCTTCTGTCATCTTTGGCAAATTTAACCCACCCATCTGGAACAACAAGCTGCTAACCTATACTGAGAGACTGCGTTGTCTTACGGACCTCCTTCCACTTCTGCGTGTGCCACGTCCTTCCAGACACCCAGCTTGCACATCCGTGCAAACGCGCTCCCTGTCTGAAGGGCTCACGAGCTGCCACGTACGCAAAGTGACTTTCATCCAGGTGCTTGAAGCTGCAAGATGCGGATGTCCTGTTGGAAGCACATCACAGCGAGCGCTTCCTGGTGCAACATTTTTAATGGAGGTGCATTGGTATTAACCATGTTCTGCTAATATTTGGGGAATCCCAGATGTACCATCCTGGGCCGTGTTTCATGTCGTAGATCATAAGCTAAGCCTGCTTCAGATCCTGATGGGGAGGAAGGCTGTTATAGGCAGGGAATGTGTTGTCCTCCTATAGGGGAATGATATGCAGGTTTGGAAGCCCTTACACAACCTTTATCATTTTGGAAGCCCTTTGCAACCTTCATCATTTTTGGAAGCCCTTTGCAACCTTTATCATTTTTACCTGGGAACCAAAAGAGAGTTGACTCCATAGCTTAATTGTTAGGACACTCAACCTGGGATCTAGCTCCCATTCTGATATTTGTCCAATGTCTGTCAGTGGGAAGTCCATACTCAGCCCAGAGAACAGAGACTGAAACCCAGGTTACACCCCGTCTAGCTGGGTGCCCTAATTGGTGAGCCACAGATCAAAGCATCATAGAAAATGAGGGTTGAAGGGACTTCAGGAGGTCACATCTAGTCCAGCCCCCTGCTCCAAGCAGGACCAGCCCCAGCTGCATCATCCCAGACAAGGCTTTTTTTACTGTGTCTTCAAAACCTCCAAGGATGGAGAGTCCACCATCTCTCTAGGTAACCTGTTTCAGTGCTTTACTATCCTCCTAGTGAGAAAGTTTTCCTCATATCTAATCTGAACTTCCCTTGCTGGAGCTTGAGCCCATTGCTCCTTGTCCTGCCATCTGCCCCCACTGAGAACAGCCCAGCTCCATCCTCTTCGCAGCCCCCCTGCAGGGAGTCAGCCTGCTTCTTCCTGCTTCTCCTTCTTCCCCCAATACTTTTAGGTTTTCAGCTGCTCAATTATCCAGCATCAATGGGAGGGGTAGAGGAAAAGCCTGGCCTATTTCTAGTAGTTAGGATGCTCTCCTGGGAGCTGGGAAATGTGTGCTTGTGTCCTCAGCCTAGGGTCCCCCATCCTCCAGCTCCTGGGTAAATGCTCTGTAGCCACCCAGGGCTCAATCCTGTGTCACTCTTTGCCCGACCAAAGAGAGACGCTGGGCAGGCAAGGCAAGCCTGGCACTTACAAAGTTTCTCCCGCAGCATCTCCCCATGTCTTCCTGTTGACCCTCGGCTGAGTTGTTTGGCCAGTGTCTTGTCCCTTCCTCCCATGTTAAGCTTGTGGATCGTGCATGTGACCGTCCTCCTGATGCTCACTTTTGAGTCACTTCTTGTAGGTTTCCGAAGCGTTTCGTGCTGCCTCACATTCTGCCATCACCAATATTAGACTTTGTGTCCATTGCCATAGCATTATTAGGCTGAATGGCTGCAGCTGTTAATATTTTTGCTGCTCATAGGATCCCCCAAAAGCCAGTTCTGCATGTGTCTGTGGGTGGTTATACCATCCTGACTCTGCTTGGCTACTCCCAAGCCCAGACCTTATGACTTAAGGTCACCTCTCGGTTACTCTTGGCACAGGTCTATATAGTTTTGATAAGAGGTTCGATTATGCATTTATCTAGGATGGTTTGCATAGAGATGACCCTGCTTCAGGCAGGGGGTTGAACTAGATGGGACCTCTGGAGGTCCCATCCAGCCTCACTTCTCTATCACTGTATGCGGTGTTAATTGTGCTCAGAGCATGCCTAATTGCCCGAGCTCCTCAGCGGCTCTACCCTGCCTGGTAGTTCAAATCACAACGTTGCTTATGTGGGAGTTAGAGGTCTTGTTATTTGGAAAAGGCAAGACCCAGCATTAAGGAGCAAAGCCCCTGCAAGGTCCAACATATATGTGCCAAATGTTTTACGGGGCATCGTGGGTGGCTCAGGTGAGTTAGATGTTTAATTTGCCAGTGGAACAGCTCCTTAGCTGGATTAATTTCTCACCACGCTGAGCTGCAAACACAGGAGCACGTTTCCCACCTGCCAGCAGGCCCTGGCCGCTTGTTTTGCACACCGATGTGCACAAAGATCTACATTTGCAGCTTCATGGTGCTCCGTTCCCTGAGACCAACAGAAGTAGCAATAAAAAGGTATATTTGCTCACTGGTCCAGAGCTGGGACGGGGACCGGTTCTACAACCACTTCGACGACGGCTAAATTAAGCGCCAGGCTACCTGGAGAGGTTGTGGACTCTTCATCCTTGGAGGTTTTTGAGAGCAAGTTAGAGAAACCAGCATAAATTGGGCCCAGTTGAGCCATTCCCACCCCATAAATAAAAGGGATGTCTTGCAGGTGGACATGGTTCACTCTAATCTCCTCAATTCAGATCCATTAGGGATCCCGTATAGATTCACTCCCCAAATGCACTCTTAGTGGCCTGCCTCGAGTCCAGAGGGTTAGATTTAAAGTTCTTGAAACTCCAGTCTAACCTGCAGATTTTCCAAGTAACATTTGCTCAGTAAAACATTTCCAAGAGCGGGATTTACTGTCATAATTAATAGGTTATGATTAGGTCAATAACTTTCATCAACCTAGCTGAGAGCGAACCTATTAATGAAACAGTAAAACAACGTAAACTCTATGAACAAGATAGGAGGGAGGATTTACAACTTCCCAGAAGCCCTAGTAACTATAGGGACGATTTACAGGAAGTAAAATGAACCGGGTGCCCATAAAACACAGCCAAAATTATGCCCATATCCAAACAAGACAAATTAAAAAGGTTTAAGTGGATTTCTCAGCCCAAATAAAACAGTTGAGAGGCGACATTTGGTGCTGGACTTTATGGAGTACAGTAG
>NW_005842480.1:489345-501439 GCF_000455745.1 Alligator sinensis
CATGTAAATGTTGAGCGCATATTAAACCGGTCGATAAAAAATCAATGCCTGCAGCATAGCAATCTCCTATTCCACTTCAATACCAGAGGAGTGGATTCAGTCCAGCGCCTGTCACCAACGGCATCATTACAAGCTGATGGGTTCAGCCCAATCCTTGTTAGCACCCAGAGAGTAATCAACTGCTGCCTATGTGCCAAGATCTCTATAAGGGCCATCGGTTGTCATGAGCCCATGCAAGTTGCCCTCATCTCTCTACGCCGGCTTCCCATTGACTCAGGTGCCAGACGTTGTATTTTCAAGTTATTCAATAGCCTCCAGTCCAGGATGTCCAGCGGCTTCGGGGTGAGGACCACGAATGGCAGCTATGCTTCTTGCACACTGGAGAGTTTTCCTTGAGCTTTATGGGAACCAGCCTGAGCCGATGGGACAGATTCCCCCAGGAACAAGGGGCCACCCCTGACCTCCCCCAGTCACTGGGGCACTTCTTCCACCCGCCTTCTCCAACATGTACCTTGCAAAAGGCCAAGCACCCCCTGCGGGCACATTGCATCCCTTGGACATAATATGAGAGCGCACGGACCACGGAGGTGGAGGGCCAAGAAAGGCCGTGTCACTTGCTGCATTGTCAGAAGGCCCCTGGGCACCGGGGGATGAGGCACCACACATCCTCATATGGGATAGCACCGCCTTGGGCTCACCTACCCCCCTACAATAACGGGCTGTTTCTGGCTCCCCTTCTCTGGATGAAATGGTCCTAACAAGTCCTCCGTCTTCTTGCCTCACTGACAAGGACCAGTAAAGACCACTGGTTCAAGCCAGAATTGCAGATAAATGCAATGGCTTGGCATCATAGAATCAGAGAAAATGAGGACTGAAGGGACCTGAGGAGGTCACATCTAGTCCAAACCCCCGCTCCAAGCAGGACCAGCCCCAACTACATCATCCCAGACAACGCTTTGTCGAGCCGCATCTTCAAAACCTCCAATGATGGAAATCCCACCACCTCTCTGGGTAACCTGTTCCAGTGCTTCACCACCCTCCTAGTGAGAAAGCTTTTCCTCATATCTAACCTCAACTTCCCTTGCTGCAACTGGAGCCCATTGCTCCTTGTCCTGCCGTCTGCCCCCACTGAGACCAGCCCAGCTCCATCCTCTTTGCAGCCCCCCTGCAGGGAGGTGAAGCTGCTATTCAATCCCCCTCCGTCTTCTCTTCTGCAGGCTCAGTCCGCCCAGTTCCCTCAGCCTCTCCTCACCAGTCCTGTCCCCAGCTCCCAAACTATTTTTGTTGCTGGACTCTCTCCAGTGTGTCCACATCCTTTCTGTAGTGGGGGCCACAGCTGGACACAGGACTCCAGATGTGGCCTCCCCAGTGCTGAATAGAGGGGCAGGATCACTGCCCTCCATCTGCTGGCAACGCTCCTACCGATGCAGCGCAGCCCAGGATGCCGGTCGCCTTCTTGGCACCAAGGGCACACTGCTGGCTCCTGTTCAGCTTCGTGTCCCCTGTCCCCCCAGGTCCTTTTCTGCAGAGCTGCTGCCCAGCCCATCCCCCCCAGCCTGCACCGGTGCAGGGGATTGGTCCCCCCTAAATGCAGGACTTTGCACTTGTCCTTGTTGAACCCCATGAGTTTTCTTTGGGCCCAATCCTCCAATGTGTCCAGGTCACTCTGAATCCTAACCCTACCCTCCAGTGTATCTACTACTCCCCACAGCTTCGTGTCATCCCAAACTTGCCGAGGGTACATCCATCCCATCTTCCAGGTCATAGATGAAGACATTGAACAAAACCAGCCCCAGAACCAACCCTTGGGGCACTGCACTTGATATCACCCATTGATTACCACCCTCTGAGCCTTATAATCCAGTCAGTTTTCTATCCACTTTACAGTCCATTCATCCAGCCCGTACTTCCTCAGCATGCTTGCAAGAATGCTGTGGGAGACGGCATCAAAAGCCTTGCTAAAGTCAAGGTATATCGCGTCCGCTGCTCTCCCCACGTGCACAGAGCCAGTCATCTCATCACAAAAGGCAGTCAGGTTGGCCAGGCAGGACTTGCCCTTGGTGAATCCATGCTGACTGCTCCTGATCACCTTCTTCTCCTCCAAGTGCTTAGACGTGGATTCCTTGAGGACCTGCTCCCACATATTCATATAGTTATATTGATTTGTATTTCATCATTGTTGTATACTATGGACACATCCCCTGGTTCCCCCTCACCCCAAAGAGGGCAAACAAATAGTGAAAACTTCTACCCCAAGTATCTAAGACCATGAGCTTTGGAGATGGCAGTGAGTTGGACACAAGAAATGCCGTGTTTAACCCAATGCCATCACCCTTGCCCACTTGATCTTTCTTAAATAGATGTTAATGAGTGATGTTAACTTTCCCATCATACACTTCTTCTCAACTTGACACCATCTAGGTCAACTGTATATGCAGAAACAAGAGATTCCCCCCTCTCTCATGTATTACCCATGGTCCTGACACTAGTGTATATAGTCAATGATATTGTATATATGATAATGTATATAGTCATCCCATCCAGGAAGAGCACACACCAACTGCTGAAGCTTCCTTAGCCTGACGAAGGGATTTTGAACCCGAAAGCTTGTTTAATAACTATTCTCCAGCCATTTGGGTTTGTCTAATAAAAGATATCAAATTCACCCAAGGAACCTTGTCTGCCTATAGTCAATGAAAGAATTTCTCCTCTTCTAGTCTCCTCGCTCCTTGAATAATTTGGCTCTGGACATCTTCCCCTTCTGTTATTACTCTGCCCTGTGGAAGAGCAGTCATGCTGGAGTCTGCTGTCAATCCTCATTGAGCTAATACGGCCCTTTATACTACTCCCATATACAGCACCTTGCACAATGGACTCCGGATGCAGATGGCTACAAGTTAAGTTTTAGGTGATAATAAGGACATAGCTGTTAAAACAACCGTTAAATCACATTTATTTTAGGGGGAGATTTTCAAAGGCACCAAGCAGAAGGGCCCAGCTACCTCTGAATTTCAGTGAGGGGTTATATCCTGAATCCCCGTTATCCACCTCCTGTTTTGGGGAGGGGTGTGGGGGCCCCTAGTCAACCCAGCTGTTACTGGCTACCCTGGCCTGGGGGTTCACCGGTGGCCAGATGTGCTGCTGGCCACTTCCCTCTCTTGCATGCTCTTGGCCACAGAAAATGTCCTGCCCAACGGGCAACCTTGGTTTGGGCAGGACTTTGCTCACAACTGATGGCCGTATAAAAAGTGTCCAGATGTCACCTCACCCCCATCACCTCTCTCCCCAGATCTTGATGCTTCTGCATAACCAGTTTCCTTTCTTCTCTGCTTACTCCTACTACTTTCTTATTCTTCTCTCTCTCAGCGACTAGTCTCTCCTCCCCTTCAGCTCATCTGCCGCCGGAGCAATAAAGAATTTGCAGAGACCACAATGTAGTTTGCAGTCCTTTAGTCCATCGTATCCAACACCAATTCTCCTTGGATGATGTCTCTCTTTGTCCCTGCTGCCGGTTAAGAGAGACTCTCTGTGTATTTGCTCTTGTCCACGGTTACGCCGCAAGGTGCCATTGCAACCTCCCCGAGCCAGCCGTAAACAACTGGTATTAATCACCTCTGGTGTTGATCCCTTTGTCACTGATGGTTAGAAAATCACCTTTCTGTCTGTGAACGTTTTATGCCTCCTGTAATTACAGGCAACATTTAATTGAGAGAAAGGTGAAGGGGGGAAATTTGGTCTCCACGTTTCCCGTGATTTACTTTGCACATCTGATTAGAGCAGGTGGAAAATTGTCAACAGGAGGGGATTTTGCATAGAGCTAATTTGACTGAAGAAAAAAAAATCCCATTTTCATCTCAAACGTTTGTGTTTTTATGGAAAATCTGAAAAATCCCCTGATATTTTTCAGCAAAATGATGTGGAAGTTAAAAAAAAAAATCAAGCAAAATGAGAACCAGAGCTGTGTTAAATTGTTCCCCTGTTAAAAGAAAAAGTGTTGTGGCCTCTGACTGTACAGGTGACTGCTCCTTGTATGCTGCCACCTTTGCGGTGTCTTTTCTGGAGTAAGTTTGGCATATGCTACGTGTGATTTGATGCTTAAATTTGCTGAATTCGTTATCTCGTGCTCCAAAGGGTTCGTGTGATAAATGTGAGGTGCCTAAACCGACTTGTGGTCCAGGTGTGAGATGCTGTGTTGGGCTGCTGGTGGACAGACAAGTTTGTCACACTTCTGTATAAAGTCCTAGGTGATATTTTTTCTGCTGGTTTTCATCATTATGAAAAAGTGCATCACAAATGAAAGTCAGGTTTGCTGGTCGGCTTCAGACTGGGAGTCTAAACTCTCCAAATCAGAGGGTGCAACTACACTAGACGCTTACTGCGCATTAGCCTGATAACACGGTGCAGTAGCGTGGTGGTTAAAAACCCGTGCTAATAACCTAATGCAGAGTGTTATTTTGCTAATGTGCAGTAAGTGTCACAAAATAACCGTGCTGTGATGCTACTGCACAGTAAGGAACGTGTAAATGCACCCAGCAAGGAGGAAATTTCCCTTCTTACCTGACGCACTAATGGTTGGAGCACTCACCCAAGGCATGGGAGGCTGAGGTTCATTTCTAGGGTTAGGATGTCACGGGGTATTTATTCCTGATCAGCAGCTCATGCTCCAAGGACTATTTCAGTAGGTCATGCACAGGAGAGATTGAGGGACACTTCTATCCAGCGACTGGGACACTTCCCTAAGATGCGTGGTGCAATTTTGCTCCCGGTCTGATTCAAAGGAGGGGTCTGAAGCAAGAAAGTGCTATCCCCCCAGTGCTACTCGGTATTTCCAGTGCAGGGTATTCTGCTGCTGACCCCGCTATGAGTTTTCCTTCCACCTTGAATGGAGTAAGTTAATTTTTTTTTTTAACCAAATATTTTTTTCAAAAGCAATTATTTATCGGTGCACTCCTAGCCCCAAGACTTGGAAGCCATGCGGGCCAAATGTGTCATAGTGCCAACCTATACAGCAACCAGAATGGTCGACTTCTAGGAAATGAGCATCATGGTGGTCTTCTTCTTCCTGACCCAGCACTAGGGAAGATCCAGCCACTGGTTCCCACATCCACGGGCCGGATCCAGCCAGTGGGTCGTATACTTGTTCTTGCATGGATTGAGAGGGAAAAACTAATCTGAGCCACATCTTGGGGCCCTAGAACAAATGTGACTGAGAGAAGTGGTTACTGGCCACCAGAGAACCATCAGGAGGTGATAGATTTGGTTTTAAAAATCCCAAATATTCCCTGAAAGTGTGTGCGCCTGACTGCAATCACTCTTAAACCAGATTAACTCCATTGCAGTCAACAGAGTTACTTCTAACTCACACTCATGTCATTCAGAGAGGAAACCCCCCCTCCAAAAAATTCACTCTGATGATAGTCCACTCAGCTAACCAAAATCTACTTCCAAACAGCCTATCAAATTATAGTTGGTTGTACTGCTGGCCAATGAGAACCTGCAAAGTAAGGTATCGTGAGTGGGTGAGGTCGCATGCCAGAACAAAGCCACTCCTGATTGGCTGAGAGTGCCTTTAGTATCCAGCTTGTCAATTGGTCAGCTACACCATATAAAAGTAAGTTATTACACATGTAAAAACATCATTGTAGGTGTAAAAGTAAATTATTGTGCATATTAAAACTTTATTGCACATCTAAAAGTAAATTATTGCGCATGTGAGATAGATTTTTGCATATTTTTTCATGTACCTCCTAGTCATTATTTTCTTAAGACTTTTAAACTCTCATTTTGAACATGTTGAAATTACCCTTAAGATCTTTTTTCTGCCTCCTTAACATTTTTTTTTAAATATATTCATGGCCTGATTCCCAGGTGGGAACATCTAAAGCTCCTGCAGACTCGAAGGAGAACTGAGAGGGGGTCCTTGCTCCCCCCCCAAAATCCACCTGGCCGTGTTTTTTTTTGCGGTTTCTTTTCTGAGTACGAATATGAATCCAGGTGTCCTTGTTGGGTCTGCAGGAACTGAAACAGAGGTTCACTTTTTCATCCGTGCCAGCCGTGAGTTGTCACCGCAGCTCTGTGTCCGTCGGCTTCAGCTGCACACGAAGACGGCAGGCTAGGTTACCAGTGGTCGCCTGCATGCACAATTTCCACGACAGCACATGAATTCCTGGTAGCAGCCGGTGTTAATTATGATCACAAACCCTCTGCCAAGGTATTACAATACCTTGATGGTCGTCGCCTCCAGATTCGGCCACAGCCAGACTCCAGGTTCGTAGAAAGAGGTCAGGATCTATTGATTCTCTTTCTCTCTCTCTCAAATACGAGTTTAAAAGCCTTGGCCTGAAACATGGGCCATGCTCCAGGTACTTTTCATTGCCGCACCAACATAAGGGAAGCCAAACCCCAGCAGATCCAACCCGGGGTGCAGTCTCCCTTGGCTCTTGCCCGCTGCTGCCAGGTCCCAGGGGCATGGCCAGGTGGAAGGGGGTCCTGCCATTCCCCCACCAACCCTGGCTGTCATAAGGACTTTGTTGGGGCACTGACAGCTAGAAAACACCGCTGGAGAAATAGGGGCTGGTTTCCTGCCAGGTGCTTTCAAAAGATGGTGCAAAGAAGTCTTAGGAGACCCATGTAGTTTGTTGGCAAGGCAATGGAGGACAACAAGTCCCCAGCATCGATGAACAGAGCTGTGGCAGGAAGGAGCTTGAACTTCCCTCCTTTGGAAATGGTGTATCAGAGGGAAAAAGGGGGTTCTGGCCATCTCCAGGAAAAGATGGGCTCCGACGATGCCCACCAGAAGGAGAGACGATTGCTTCAAACCTCTCCTCTGAAGGCCATGCAATTGCTTGGGAGAGACAGATGCCTGATCCTCGGAGCGATCAGGATGCACTTGCAGCAATGGGTTGATGCTTGTCTCGTGGGGCCGTGGCAAAAACACGACAAGGCAGAATGGCGTTGTGACATCAGGTAACCAACGCTTCACATCGAGACGTTACCATGCTAGGTAATGGCCCAAGAGCCATGACGTAATGGCTCCTACAGGCTTCCTCATGGTGGAAACACGAACTCGTCGTGGCATCATGATTGTGCCTTGGGTCCTGATACAAACCAGCAAGATGTCCTGGTAGCAGCCCATGGTTTTCAATACCAGGTGTCAAGAAAATGGGCCCATCGTGAGGGAATCGCCAACAGGCCGCATGCAGCGAATGCCGCCTAATGCCGATAGGCAAGCATTGCTCCATGCGGCAAGATACGGTGCAAGGTCGTGATGCAATGATCAGGGCATCGCGCCAAATGCTTTCGTGTTCTGATGTCACCGTGCAGCCCTGGAGGCCATGAGATGAGACGGCACAGCATCATGATGCAGAATCAAGGAAAGTCCAGTTGGAAATGACCTCCTGAGGTCACATCTAGTCCAACTCCCTGCTCCAAGCAGGACCAGCCCCAGCTCCATCATCCCAGCCAAGGTTTTGTCTACCCAGGTCTTCAAAACCTCCAAGGATGGAGACTCCCCCACCTCTCTGGATAACCCAGTCCAGTGCTTCACCTCCCTCCAAGTGAGAGTTGTTCCTGATATCCAACCTCAACTTTCCTTGCTGCAGCTTGAGCCCATTGCTCCTTGTCCTGTCATCTGCCCCCACTGAGAACAGCCCAGCTCCATCCTCTTTGCAGCCCCCCTGCAGGGAGGTGAAGCTGCTATTCAATCCCCCTCGGTCTTCTCTTCTGCAAACTACATCAGCTCAGTTCATGTCCCCCAGCTCCCCAACCATTTGCATTGCCCTCTTCTGGACTCTCCAGCGTGTCCACATCCTTTCTGTAGTGGGGCCCAAACCTGGATGCAAGACTCCACATGTGGCCTCCCCAGTGCCTGAGAGAGAGCAGTAATTACTTCCCTCGATCTGCCAGCAATGCTCCTACATGTAGCATGTATGTGACTGAGAGACCGCTTTGCACCCAATGCATTTTAGGATATCCCCAAGGAAGGAACCAGACGTGTAGCGTGCTGAGCCTTGACACAAGGCAGCATCCTCTGAGCACCAGTCCCAGGGATCAGTCCTGCCTGGACCTTGTCTCTCCTGACCCGCTGCGTCCTGCTCCATAAATCCCAAGGAGAGTCAATAGCCTCAATCCCCAGCCCTTATTACTTTGGCGAAGAGTCTACAGAGAGCAGGTGATATACACCCCATCCATAAAGCCTTTGACACTTCTGATTAACAATCTACAATGGTACAAATTAGGACGATGTAATTCCATGTGTCAGGCTCTCCCCCCTGCCCCCTCCCGAGACCCCTCCTTTGCTCTGCTCGGGCCAGGCCCACCATGTCCCTCCCTCCCTGCTCCCTCTCCCTCCTTCCCTCTTATCTGACGAAATCATCAAATTTATGGCCAAATTGAAATGAAATGCAATTTAGTTCCCGTTCTGTTTTCAGTCCATCACTTCGCAGGCCAGTCCCAGAGGATCGTCTAACCTAATCGCCGGATGGCGGTAACTTCGTTAGTGCTGCCAGTAGTGCCCAGCTTTCTGCTTCGCGTGGCTTCCAGAAATCATGGCTGATGCCTCTCCCTGGGAATTACTGGAAGGAAGGCACTTCCTTGGGTTTTTTTCTGATTTATTTTTAATTTTTGCCTGGTCAGCGATTCGTTCCCTCAAAGTGATCAGATCCCTGTTACCAGCTACTGTGCATGCCTGCGCTCTGTTGTTATCCTGGGAGTAAGAGCCAGGGGGATAAACCTTCTCCAGGGCTCTCATCTCCAGAAGAAAGTGTGTGTGCACGCGTGCGTGTGAGACCGAAGCACCCCCAAAGACACTGCTTCGGCTCTCATGCACGAATGCAAACTTGGAGTAACGGCCATGAAAGCGATGAAGACAAAACTGCTGCGAAATTAGAGTCCATGCTTGGAGATTTGGAGTCAGGGAGACAAAGGCAATGAATTACCTAGGAAAGAAACCACTTGCAGTCAAGGGCTCAGGGAAGAGCTGCTAGCAGAACGGGATCCTCTAGACTGCAGCCGCACTTACCCCTTGTTGCGCTCAATTTAGTGAAGGGGTGAATAGAAAGGAAATGATCGGCGAGACGATTCCAGTCTCAAGTCCTAATTTATTGAACACATAAGCAATTCCAATATTTAAGCAAGGCTGTAAAAACAATACTCAACTTCTAAGCAACGTCCAACAGTCAATATGGATATTCTTACAAAAGCTTTCCAATGGATACAGGGAGTTCAGCTGGCCAGGCGCCCATCCCGGCACCGGGGTTCACGTTAGTTGTTGGATCTTTTCCCGGGTATCACTCTCCCCCAACTCTAAGTTTTCTTCTAGGTTTTTATATACTTTTTTACAGTTCTCTTCTATATGTCCCATAGATGGTTATGTGATACATATTCACCAATCACCTTTGACAGCGGTCGTCGTTCTGCCGGGCTGCTGTCTGCATCCTGTTGTCTCCGACTGCTAAACCACATCCTCTTTTAACTTTCTTGCTGGCATGGATAATAAAGAGGTCACCCCAAACTTTGATCCACGTGCTTTGCTTTTAGGTAGTAGTGTTAGTTAGGTCAAGGCACAAAATAACATTGCTTCTGCTCAGCATTTTGCTCAGGTGGCTTTCAGGCCTACACCATCTGTGGTGTGTGGGTGGCCATCACTGAGGCTCCGGACTGGCGGTGGTCTTCCTCCCCCTGGCCTTCCTGATCTCTCTGGAGTTAAGACCCACTTCCATTTCCAGACACAGCTCCTGGAGTAAAATCATAGAAAATGAGGGTTAAAGGGAGCTCAGGAGGTCACATCTAGTCCATCCCCCTGCTCCAAGCAGGACCAGCCCCAGCTACATCATCCCAGACAAGGCTTTGTCTACCTGGGGCTTAAACACCTCCAAGGATGGAGAGTCTGCCACCTCTCCAGGAAGCCTCTTCCTGTGCTTTACTACCCTCCTCCAGTGCTTTATTAGTTGGTCTAATAAAAGATATTGCATTTACCCGAAGAACTTCTGCCCTTTGGGCGGGGGGCTGGACTCGATGATCTTCCGAGGTCCCTTCCAGCCCTGATGTCTATGAAATCTATGAAACTTCATCTTCTGAGGCAATCAAAGGGAGGGAGAGGACACCAGAGCTGGGTGACTGCAGTGTCTTGGCTGGGGGCACACCTGTCTGTGCAATATTTGGCTATTGCACCTGTGAACCCATGCCGCACCACCGGAGGGAACTGGAGCTGCTCACCTGTGTGCCATGGCCCATCTACTGCCAGCAGCTAACAGAAATGCTGCTTTAGCTCCAGGGGTTGGTGGTTTTGAAGTCTGAGGGACTGAGATCGGTCCCTGCCACCACCATGCACTCCTGACTGTGTTGTCCTAGTCCAGCTGCAGACCCTGGCTAGTCTCCGGTGCCGTCTTGTCTGAGCACCTCTCATCCTTACTGCCGTCCCCTCTGCGAGGCAGGGCAGTGCTTTGCACGATGTCGTGTGCAAGGATAGCTGAGGCTGGGGCATGGAGGGGCGGTCTGCACCAAATCCAAGGGGCTGCCAAGTGTGGCTGAATGAGATGGCCCAGAAGCAGCTTTACTGCCTCATTTCAGGCCTAAGCAAAGGGCAGGCTCAGAGGGAGGCAGCCCTGGCAAGACTAGGGGCACTGTGTCAGCTTATCTAGAGCAGCAAAGTGACTCACCTGAGGCCCACACGTGCAATCTGTGGCACAGCAGGGAACTAGCCGCAGCTGTCCTTACTCTAGGTGCACGTGTACATATGCGTGCACAGGCATCACGTTCTCAGAAACGCTGTGTGAGTTTTGCACTAACTTTGAGGCCACTTCCCCAGCCCCAGCAGTGATCCAGCGTGAAATCGCAGCCCATTTCTGTGCTCGCTACCTGCCTGGGATCCCCATGCTTGTGTGGTGGCTTTTTAAAGTGAGGAAACAGCCAGGGCAGCAGGAGTGTGAAGGAGCAGAGGTTACGACTTGCATACTTAGGTACTTGCACAAAGCGTGAGAGCTGATGCTTCTTGATGCTCCTAGAGCATGGGTGTCCACAGACTGTGCAATCCCCGCACACGCCCGATGATTGTGCCTTGACCCTACCTCCATCCTATTTTTCCTTTCTGACTTTCATAGCTTATAAAACCTCCATCCGTCCCCTCGGGAAAGCAGCCCTGTCATAGGGGGAGGCTTCAATTAGCCTGCTATGACAAGGAGGCGGCTGCCCGCTGCTCCCCAGCCCTGCCCGCTCCTCGCCTCTGAGCTGTGGGAGCAGGAAGAGCCCCATCGATCGGGCAGCGCGCGGCCATATATCAGAGCTGCCTCCCCCGTTACTTTCCCTGATGGATGCTCCTCCGATGAGCCCATCTGAACGTGATAAAGGGAAGGCCGGAGCATTTTCAACACGCCACTAACTCCGAGACCGTGCTCGATAATCCCGCAGATTGATGGCCCCTAAACAGCGGGGAGGGAGGCGGGGAGTTTATTTAATACTCACGGCATTAATGGAGCATCTGTTCATCGGGGTAAATGAAGGGGGCAGGACAGGGGCTGCTCGCTGGGAAGCAAGACCAGCTCAGTGCCCGCTCTCAGACCCCCTGTGCCAGCCTCAAGGCCTTCCTCTTCCTTCCTCCCATCCTCTTCCCGGCCTGCCTGGCTCTCACATGCTTCCCCAGGCCGTTGAGGACTTGGTGCATTGTCTGGAGCGGACTCAGTGCTGACGAGGGACCCAGGTCTCATCCTGCAAGACTGACAGGCTGAGATGTCGTGCAGCCTTCAAATCACAGATGAACGGGGCTGGCCAGGGCCTTCAAAAGGTCTCCTCTGGTCCAACCTGGACCCATCCCTGTCTAGGCCAGCCAGCCCACCTGCCCTTACAAACACCCGAGGATGGAGAGTCCACCACCTTGGTAAACTGAACTGCATCCTCGAGGAGGAGGTGAGTACATGGACCAGCACAGCCGAGCCACCTTCAGAAACGAGGGGCCGAGCTGGTTTGCCCCCATTCCCCTTGCCTCCACTTCTGCCTTTCTGCTTTGCTTCATGCTCTCCAGGTCCCTGCGCTACCTTTCACCCGTTGGCCCAAGCTCACTGCCCTCATCTTTTCTTTTGCCCTTTCTTTTCAGTGAATT
>NW_005842480.1:501569-516433 GCF_000455745.1 Alligator sinensis
TTCGTCGATTTCCCTCCCCCTCCCTCTGCCACTTACTTTGGCCTTCTCCGAAAGGTGGGACAAGTCTAGGACCACAACGCACACGTGTTGGCAGCTGTATTCCAGCTGTGGTCTGATGGCAGACGGTTTTCATTAAAGAACATGGGTTTTTTGTTGCATGTATGCATCCATCCAACTAAGGTATGCTTTGTGCACCCATCCATCTATTCACCAGTCTGCCTCCATCTATCCAGTTAACTGTCTTAGGTATTTCATCTGTGCAATCCTCTGTCCATTTGTCCATCCAGCCAGTCTTAGGCTTTTCTACTGTCTCTCTCTCTAGAGCATCCAAGAACTTCCCAGATATCCTAAAGCAAAATAATAAGGTCTCTCCTTGAGTTCATGGCATCGTTGCTTCCCTGGCTGAAGGTGGTTATGTTGTACTGCTGTCCCCGTCACGTTGGCTATGGAGGAGTGGCTTTGTCTTGCAGTGAAGACTGGCTGCATCCCTAGAAATGTGTCCCAGAGCCTAGCATCTGTGTTGGAGAGCACTTTCTCTCTGCTGGTGATGAATTGCTGCTTTGACTTGGAGCGCGGCTATCTTAGCAGCTCAGGGCTGGAGTCTCTGCTGCTGCGGTAGCTGCATCCTGATCCGTTGATGGCCCGGGAGGACCTAGCTCATGGGAACCTCTGCAAGAGCTAAAATCAACCACCACCTCCAGCCTGCCTGCATTCATCCCCGCAGGCTGCATCCTTACCTGGGAGGTGGAAGGAAGAACGATGCACCGCCGCTACCCTCTCATGCCTTGGCCCAAATCCAAGTCCCCTTTAGACAGGCAAGTTAGCCTTGAGTGGCACATCAGGCTTCTTGCATGGCCTGTTTCCCCCTGCGCAGCTCGCCTCGTCTTCTGCAGCTTGCTAAAAAGATCCATCCTGGTCCATGGTCTTGTTGCACCTGGAAAGGTGCAGAAAATATGTGGAAGTTCTGGAAATGTTAGTGATTAGTGACTGATGGAGAAGGAGAACCACCCTTCCCATACCCACGCCTTTCAGCTCTGCCACCTAGTAGTTAGGCCATTTGTCCAGGGACTTGGGAGAGGCTCCTCCACCTCCAGAGAGCACTTGAGCCCGAGACCTAATGATGAGTCAAGCAGGACTTGGCTTGAAAGGGGAGATTGAGGCTGTCACCCTGAGATAATCCATGATCCAGGCAGCAAGGTGCGGGCCTCGTTCAGGACTTGAACCCAGGACAACAGAGTCTGAAGGTCATTTCCTTGCCTCGGCAATGCCATCGTATCTCGTGAAGTCTCCTCTGCTTCCCTCCATGAAGGAGGCTCCGCCAAACCCCGGTCCCGCTCTGATTTTGCAGCATCCCTGCTCCTTCGAGGTCACTCCGAGCCTGGAGCCCTTCCCCCAGACCCATCAAGACCTGAAGTAAACAGGGCCTTCGATCTCGGGAGGCAGCTATTGTGCCGTAATTAAACAGCAATTGATTGCAAACAGGATTCTTTTGTGTTTGGGATTAATGAGAGGAGAGGAGATAAATTTGGTCACCACTAATTAACCCCAATTACAGAAGCAATAAATTAGAGCCATACGGAGAAGCGCGGTATCGGCCACTCAGTCTGCCTCTGGGGGGAGGCCACCAGCTCTGCTCCGCTCCCTCCCTACCCCCAAGTCCCCATTTGCTCCAGCCATGGATTTCGTGCAGCTACACACCCTTGGAGACAAGGCCGATTGGTGATGTAGTGACACCAGGATCAGCGAACACAGGCATGTGCGAATGAGAAGGAATAAATTAACTTTTGTATGGAGCAGTAGGCAACCACTGCAGACCCTTGGTCTTTCTCTAGCTAACTATGGTGATGAACTAGCTGCTGTCTAACTGAGGGATCTTCTCCCCATTCCCCATTCCCAACTCCCTCAGTCTCCTGAAATGATCACGTCTCTTTTGAAATGATAATCCGGTTAGGATGCTTTTAAAACCAATCATTTTGGATTTTTTTTACTCAAAAAGACATTTCACCCGGAAGTGTTATGCTAAAAAAGAATTTAACAACATAATTAAAAACGACCAAAGCCAACCTTATTGAGATAAAAGGCTTGGATTGACCTGAGCAGAGCAAGGTAGTAAGCCAGGTGAATTTGAAGGCAGGGTAGAGTCGCACCTTAGAAGCTAACTAAATCAGAGCTTTAATTAAAGCTGATTTTGTTTTTAAGGTGCATGTCCCCTCTGCCTTCCCCTTGCCCTGAATTGAAGCGTTGTATGGGTTGGGGCTTTGAGGGAGGTGGAAATATCTGACATCTTGAAATCGTTTGCGAGATGTTCCTTTAAAAACTTTAAAAACTCCTTTAAAAACTCCTTCCTGGCAGCAGCAGGTCATTGGCAATGCCCTCGTTCCCCTGCTTTCTGTGCGGCAAGTTAAAAGGTATTTTTGGATGTTTGGGGGTTGTAGTTGACCTCGGTCTGTCCCAGCAACTGAAAAATTACTGCTGTAATCCAAAGGAAGAGAAAGCCCTGAGTGTGTCAGGCCAGGGCTGTTGCCTCCATCACACAAAGGCAAGCCAGGATCTAGCAAAACTGCAGCCAAAATCCTGTCCCCTTTGAAGCAAATGGGAGGCCATGCTAAGGGACTTGCCCAAGGTCACATAGGGAAGCTGTGGCAGAGGCAACCTCCTGAGTCTCAGGGGAATGCCGGGATCTTTGGAGCAGTTTCTTCCTCAGCTCACAACTTCCCTGCGGTAGGGACTGTCTGTCCGTGCACCTGGGAAAGGTCCAAACACCTGGCCAGTGCTTGATAAGGGATTAACCCGGGAGTCCTTCAAGGCAGGAAACGTCCCTTACTTTGGGTCCGTGCCCAGTCCAGCCTGACTGGACCCTGACCTCAGACACAGTCCTCCTCCAAACAAATGTCTCAACTGCTGCAGTGACCGAACAGGGCTCTCTCGTTGGGATTCTTAATCCTTGAGCTTTAAACGAGACGCAGGCATGAGCCAAACTCAGGCGCGAGCTGTGGAGCCGCAGCGTGGGCAGGAGCCAGGAGACTCGGCACCGGCTCAGGATGTGCTCAAGCCTCTTGCACGCTTAATAAGCTGCAATTGCAAACATGCCCTGGCCGGGGTTGAGGGGAGGCAGGTGACAGGGTCCTTTCCTGGCTGGGTCACGGTGTGTGCATGCATAGCCGACTTCCTCTGTCCCGCGAGACACTTTCTGCCCCACCTCGTCTCCTGCCTAGTTAGCAGGTGCCTTTTGCAAGAGCGGATGTGCAGCGGGGTCACAGGGGTCCCAGGGCTGCGAGGGTTACAGGCGAGGGCAAATCCCCATGCCTAATGCAATAATCCACCCCCCTTTCAGGCAACAGGAAAGCCCCAGCGCGGCTATCCCTGCTCAGACGTGGTGCAAAGGACCTTGGCAGCTCCAAAGCAAACACTCCCACATCTTTATTCTTTCCACCCTATTGGCCATTGATTTCAGATAAATATCAGGCCGGGGCTGACAGGGCTCAATTCTCCTAATTATAGCCCGATTGACATGTGATCTTTAGCTGCCCAGCTTGTCAGGAGCCATCTATCAGGCAGACGGATTTCTTTAGCTCAGGAGGAAATGAGATGGGGGAGAGAATAAAAAAAAAGAAAAGAAAGTTAGTTTGTGGGAGTGATGCTGTTTGTTTGCTGAAAGGGTCTGTCTGCTTTTGGGACCAAATGTTTCCTAATTAAGCAAGAATGTCTCTATGGCGGGCCACGGAGGCTGTGCGCTAAGGACAAAGCACGGCAGGGCAGAGTTAAGGTGAAGAGTTCCCACGCTGGGCTTGACAGAGTTACCTCTTTGCAGTGGCAAGGCTTGTCTGGCAGAGATGCAGGTGCTGCTTTGCTCCCTGCCAGAGAGATGAAGTGACTTGGCCGAGGTCGCTCAGTTGGTAAGTGGCAGAGTCACCCAGTCACCACACCCCACCGCCGCTCCTCTCCAGCCCTCCTGCTGGTTATATCTTCACCCAGAGGAGTACTGCTGTCACAGCTGAACGGGGGCTAGGCTCTCTGAGGTGTGGTGTAGTGACACCAGCCCTTTCCAAAGCACCAGGAATGAAGATCACAGGGTGCCCTTAGACGGGTCTTCTCCTGGCATCGCCCTGACAGTGAGTGCTACACTCCCAGCTGCATTGACTGGAGCCATTAATGGCAGGACAAGGAGCAATGGGCTCACGTTGCAGCAAGGGAAGTTGAGGTTGGATATTAAGAAAAACTTTTTCATTAGGATGGTGGTGCAGCACTGGGATGAGTGGTGGACTCTGCATCCCTGGAGGTTTTGAAGACCTGGTCTTGTCTGGGATGATGTAGTTGGTGCTGGCCCTGCTTGGAGCAGGGGGGTGGACTAGACGTGACCTCCTGAGCTCCCTTCCCACCCTCATTTTCTATAATGAATACCTACATAGATCCTGCTGGGGTGGCTGTTGTCCTTGGCAATTCGATCGGTGGCTCTGTCATCAGCTGGCTGCTCAAGACGGGCGTCAGCACTAGGAATTGGGGATGCATTTGGGACACAGCTACACTGGCAGCTGGTACCTTTTGCAAGAGCCAAACCATTGCATGGGGAATCCAGCTGCCGGGGTGCGCCCACCCGTCCCATTGTCACTCGCCAGCCTTGCAGAGCAGCATCAGGCCGGCCCACGGTCAGTGCCCATGGAAAGAGCCCCGCTGGCTGACTCATATCCTGGTCTGCATGTCTCTGTATTGTTAAGGGACCCAGACAGCCAGTGTGTCTGGAGATAACAACCATTACCAGGGAGCAGCAAGAGCAGTGTTCATTTACAAAGCCGGGCTTATTCTCCTCGTCCAACTCTCTCCGTATCTGCATTATCGATCCCTCCCCTCCCTCCAGCCCGGCTGCGGTATCAGGCTATCCATCTCTATATCCGTCTGCAGTACCTGCTCCCCCCCGCCGGCTTGGGTATCAGTCACTCATCACAGTCCCTTGCACTTGCCATCGGAGGCGCTTTATAAAAATTAAGGGCCTGCTTTGCAAGAACTGCTGAATGCCCCAAACGCTGCTCATCTTCTGTGGATACTGGACTTTTATTAACAAATATTTTCATCTCCTTCTGGAGGCAAAGCAGTGTGATATCTGTTTCACTGCTGGGGAAACTGAGGCACGGGGATTGAGTGGCTTGCCTAATTTTAAGCAAGCTTGCCTAGTCTTGCATCAGGAGTTGGAGTAGACTCAAGGCTGTTCCCCTTCCCTCCGATGAACCTGCTACCTCCATCCAGCATCATCCTAGGTCCCTTCTAGCTATGCATTTGTCTGGGATGGTTTGGAAAGGGCTGGGAAACGGCTTCAGGGCAGGGGGTCGGACGAGATGTGACCTCCACAGGTCCCTTCCACTATGACTTTATAACTTCTCTATGACTTTTCTATATGACTATAACTGCATCTATGGCGGTGTCTACACAGCCAACATGCTGCGCTCCAATGGCTCCTGTGCCATCACCTTGTCCAAACCGTGCTCTGCCAGAAAGCGGGTTGGGCCTCCTGGGTGCTTGGATGAGGAAACTTTCAGGAACAAGAAAATTACTGCAGGAAGCAATAAGAGAGGGAGAGGTTCAGGGCAGAGCTACTTAGATAGACCCTGCAAAGAGGTCTCTGCCTCTCAGCATCCCCACTCTGCCTGTGGCTAGACCTGTGAGCTGGCCCAGCATGGCAAGTGGTATTGCTTGGACGACTTCATCCCAAACCAGGACCTGGGGGCAGGGCATGGGGCTGCCAGATCTACTGCCTTCTGGATCAAAATCCAGGCCTAAAATAGGCACTTGGGCCAATCCCACTCACTGCCAATCTGGGACGTGCCTAAATCCCTTGCAAATGCCTGACCTGCACCCCCAAACCCCAAATCCGCAGCTACTTTGAGTTCAACCTGATGTCAAACCAAGTTCCTAATCGTTTCTGAGGATCGGCACCTCCTCCCCACCCCACTGGACTCCCTCTGTCCCAGCATGGGGCAGGGATTTGTTAATGAGAGTTGAGATGTTTTATGCTGTCCCCCTCCTCTATTATAATAGGATATGCTGAGTGCCTAAGTGCATGAGGAGCTTATCTCACTCCCCCTCGTGCTCAGATGCCTCTAGGGAACAGCACAGATATGAGGCTCCTCCAGACAGGGGGAAAAACATAGGTGCATAAAAATCAGGGGGGAAAGGATCTTGGTGGAAGTATCCTGGGGGCTGGGACTAGCATGGGACAGGACTGATGGGAAGCAGCTGAGGGAAATGGGCTGATTGAGTCTGCAGAAGAGAAGACCGAGGGGGATTGAATAGCAGCCTTCACCTCCCTGCAGGGGGGCTGCAAAGAGGACGGAGCTGGGCTGGTCTCAGTGGGGGCAGATGGCAGGACAAGGAGCAATGGGCTCAAGCTGCAGCAAGGCAAGTTGAGGTTAGATATTAGGAAAAACTCTCACTATGAGGGTAGTGAAACACTGGAACAGGTTACCCAGAGAGGTGATGGGATCTCTATCCTTGGAGGTTTTTAAGACCTGCCGCGTGCTGGGTATTCCCTGTGTGGACCCACTGGCCTTTGAGCCTGGTCTAGCAGGTGCCAAGGGGGCTGCAGCCTGGTGGCAAGTGCCCCCAGTACAGTGTATAAGTGTATGAGCTGCTCCCCAGTACAACAGGGGGACAGGGCAGCCGGAGGGGCCGTCGGTGCAGACTCCGTGTCCTCGCCAAGAGCCTCCGGTGCAGCTCCCGGGTTGGGCGACCGCTTGATTTACAAGCGACAAAGACAAACCTGCCGAAGGAAACCAAACCGAAGCACATCCTGGGGCCAGGTGGAGCCTTCCCTCCACTGCTAGCTGAGTTTCAGCATTCGCCTCCGGCGCACCCATTTATCTCCCCGCCTCAGAGCAGCCGGAGAGCAGAGTTAATAAATCGGCTCGCGTGTCGGCTGCAATCAGGCCTGTAAATAAAGTGGAGCTGTCAGCTGGCGGAGGCAGCTCCCGGCAGCCCACACTGCTCAGCTCCTCCCAGGGGCTGGGGGATTTCATGCCCCTCGGCTCAGGAAGACGGGACCTGCTGCTTGAGCTGTCCTGCCTCCCCGCTGGGGCCTGGACCTGATGGCGTCGTGGAAGGCGCTGGGGATGCTGAGCTGCTGGGAGCTGCTTCCTGACCCTTGCTGCTCTCAGCCTCGAAGCCTGAGCGTGGATTGTCCTTCCTAGCAGCACGCCTGTCTCTAGCATCCTCTCGGGCCAGCCCTTCTCTTCCATTTGCTCTCTGTTTACCGGCCGGTCACTTCAACCCTGTGCCCTTTTGGCCTCATAGGATGGGATAGCGTGGGAAGAAGGATTTGGAGCCCTGACCTCTTGCAAAACTGCTGCCGGCAAGGAAATCCTCAGTGCACCACGGTGCACCTGGCTTGTCTGCAGGGCTGAAAGCATTGCTTTGTTGAAGGTCCGGTGGGATTGCACGGCCCCAGAGAAGCAGGGCTGAGCCTTCCCTTCAATCCTATGGAGGTCCCAGGCCAAGTCCTCTGCGAGGTGTCAATAAAGTGTAGCCTATAGAAATCAGGATGGAAAGGACCTCTAGTCCAGCCTTCTGCCAGAGGCAGGATCATCCCTGTCCAAAGCATCCCAGACAAATCCACCGTCCCACCTCACATCCATCCTGATACGACACCGGACAGTGCACCTCAACCTGCCCCAGGGACGGCAGGAGGACAAGAGCCACAGCTCAAGGCCTGAGCCACACTCCTTAATGGGACCACTGGGAAATTCATTCCAATGTGTGTTTAAATCCAGGTGAGGGACAGTATGAGCCTTTCAGAAAGACCCTTGCACCCTGGGAGGGTGTGTAATGGCCCCTGTCAGGCCTGGAAAGGGTTAAAAAGGGCTCAGTTTGCATCTCACGGTTACTATTATGTGGGTACAGAGCTGCTTCCCCAACGGGCCTTGCACGCGTGGGTCAGAGAGTGCCAGTGTCTGCTCCCGTCGGACACTGGCTTTATGCTGCAAAGGGGTCGCTCCTGATTTTAAGGTTCGCTCAGGGCCACTCTGTGCCCGGGCAGTCCTGGGAAAGCAGCTGTAATGCATGCGCATACCCATTGACACGCATGTGCTCTTGCAGGCGTGTCCGCAAGTGCAGACATGTGCATACTCACATGTGTGCACATGGATATGTACGTCTGTGTGCTCTGGCAGGTGTGCGCATGAGTGGGTATGTGTGCATCTACAGTTGTGTGGGTGTGAGCTATACATGAGCATGTGCTCTCACAGGTGTGCATATGAGTGAGTACGTGTGCATACTCACGTGTGTGTGAGCTATGCATGAGCATGTGCTCTCACAGGTGTGCATATGAGTGAGTACGTGTGCATACTCATGTGTGTAGGCATGAGCATGTACAAGTGTATGCCCTCACAGGCATGTACACAAGTGGAGATATGTGCATGCTCACTTGTGGTTGCATGACCATGTACATGTGCATGCTCTCGCAGGTGTGCATGTGTGTGTGTACATGTGCATACTCACTTATGCGGGAGTAGGACCGCTCCTCATTTGTCCCACAGCACGGAGGATCACAAGTGGGGCCTCACTCCCACCGCTCCTCCGTGTTTGACAAGGGAACGGGGACCCAGTCGCGGGCTGCGGCACACACGTCCCCGCAGACAGCCCCATGGGGACTAACCCGGACCCTCAGCATGGCCCTACTACCTTCCACCCACATTGCAAAAGGCCACGGGGGCGACACAACCAACTTTGTGCATTAAAACCCAGAGCACAGTCCAGACGCTGCCTGGGCCTCACCCTTCTGCATCCAGGTCGTGGCATGAGGTTAATTAGCAACCAGTCTAACTAAGAGCCTCCTTCAGACCTGCACGGTGCCCAGTGTCAATTAGTTCTTCCTCTCAGTTGTCTCTGCAGAGTCACGGTCATGGTCACGGGGTGCTGGGTCCACCCACACCGTCCCGCCTGGCGCCACAGGACAGTGCTGAATCAGGATAAGCAATGCATCCCCTTTGGGAGACTCTCTGGGGACACACGGCCACAACCCCGACATTCAGGGCTGGCCCGGAGAGTCCAAAACATCGGGGTGGGGGCGTTATCTCAGCACTGCTCTGCTTGTTTTCGAGAAGGGGGAATGGATTGGGGGACATGCCCATGGTGACCCAGCGGATCAGTGGCACAGCTGGGAGAGCAGCCCAGAACATCAGCCTGCCCCTTCCTTTAATGACTAGGGCAGGGGGGAGAGATCCCAGCCAAGTCCCTCCACGGAGGCCGGGATGGGGCGGAAGATCCTCGGGGAGAGGTTTCCTGGAAGACGGGAAGTTCTGCTCCCGCCGTGCCCTGCTCTGCCGTTCTGGCCAGAGCTCCGGGAGCCCGTCCAAACGCTGCATCTCCTTAATTATTAAGCGATCAGCCACTGCCATTACTTATGTGCCAGGAGTCTCCAGGATGCTCCTGCCTGGGCCACTGGGCAATAAAGTGTCCCTGATGCTTTATTCATGGCAGCTGAATCTCCGCTCTCCATTAGCTAAAACCAGCTCCACTCAGAAACACGCAGCCCCTTCCCCAGCCCTTGCAAGCCCCCCGGGGAGCACAGCTGGCCGGTGTTACCTAATGCAAGGCAGTTACGGGAAGCCAAAGCTGGGCAGAGGTGTGAACTCATCCATCACAGCCTGGAAGTTGTTGCCAGGCTCCTGTGAGTCCGTAGCTCATCCGAGCTTGGGGCCAGTCCATGAGGCATCGTCTCCGGAGAAGGCTGTGGTGCACGCGCATCCCTGGTGCTTCCCATCTCCTGTTGACGGCGTGTCCACAACTCTCCTAGGTAACATATACCAACAGGCATGCACGCATGCATGCATGCACATGCATTGCCTTGTCCCTACAACCCACCCAGCCTCAGGCTTTCTTCACACAGGGTTGACGCATGGACCTTCTCTCCTGTAGCTCTCCATTGCATGGGCCTGCCAGGTCCTTTTCCTTTGCCCCTCCATCTCCTCAATCCCTTCTGGGGGTGGCTGATGGAAAAGGCCTTGCTCAAAACAACTCCACGTCATACTGTTTGGGCTCCACTGCCTACAGTAACAGGCACCCTTGGTAGTATCCACTCTTCCTGCATCTTCAAATCATAAAACTGTAGAAAATGAGGGTGTGAAGGGAGCTCAGGAGGTCACATCTAGGCAACCCACTGCTCCAAGCAGGACCAGCCCCAGCTACATCATCCCAGCCAAGGATTTGTTTTCAAAACCTCCAAGGATGGAGATTGTACCACCTCTCTGGGCAACCTGATCCAGTGCTTTATTATCCTTTTAGTCAGAAAGTTTTTCCCAATATCTAACCTCAACTTCCCTTGCTGCAGCTTGAGCCCATTGCTCCTTGTCCTGTCATCTGCCCCCACTGAGACCAGCCCAGCTCCATCCTCTTTGCAGCCCCCCTGCGGGGAGGTGAAGCTGCTATTCAATCCCCCTCCGTCTTCTCTTCTCCAGACTCAATCAGCCCAGTTCCCTCAGCCTCTCCTCACCAGTCCTGTCCCCCAGCCCCACAACCATTTGCATTGCCCTCCGCTGTACACACTGTCACCTGCCTGCCATCCAATAACCCCAGGTAACCTCTCTACATTTTACCAGCTATCTTTTAGATCAACACTCCTCTCTTTTCCCCCTCACCTACCTGTCTCACACCTATTCACTCCCATCTCTGATCTTCCCTGCCATGCATTTTTATTTTCCCAGACCTGTATTTTGCATATTGGCTTAAGCTTCTCTTCCACCCAGGAGAGCACACCAACCCCAGCAGACTCTCCCTGTGCCTGAAGAAGGCTGTTCATGTAAAGAATAAGTTTTCCAACTATTTACCTGGTCTAATAAAAGGTATCACATCTACCCAAAGAACCTTGTCTGCCAGTGTCCTTAAACCAACACAGCTACAACCAACCCCACTGAAGGCTGGAAACTTGCATTTGCTCATTTGTTGGAATGAAAGCTGAGATTTTTGTATAGCTGATTGTGGAAATCAAAGTTTTAAGAAAAAACTCTTCGGCCTCACCGAAGTTGCCCACATGGAGAAAGTTTCTCCCTAACTTCCAGTCCTTGGAGGTGGGTTCAGGCTTGGAGCTGTGTCTTCCTGCCACCATGTGTCCTAGTGCTGACATGTGCAAGAGCTGGTAAAACAGTGGTCCTCTGAACTCAAAAAAATTACAAGTCTGAATGCATTTAACACTCTGGATTTCTATTTGAAATCCCTGGGCTTATCTTGTGAGTCATGTTTGCACATCTAATGGTGCTAGCATTGCAGGACATCCCATGGCACCTTTGAAAGGATGTCAAGACCTCCTGGTTGAGAATCACTGAGCTAAAGAGTCTGGCTCCCTCTGTGCTTTTATTGCTTTTCTAATCCTTATTACTGTAAATCTGAGTTTTCCATACAGCAATGTGCGTAACTGAGTTTTTGATTAGCTGGTAATTCCTGCCCCCCCGCAAAAGTCTGTCAACATTTACAGGGAACAAGTGCATTAAAAAAAAAAGTACAGGCCAACTAAAGATTTCAGATATTTAGCAAAAAAAAAAAAAAAAAAAGACTTTAAATCTAGTTTTAAAGAGAAGCCAAAGAAATTGCTAAGCATAAAAGGCGGGGTTTCAAACGAGGCAGTGAAAGCGTTTTGTTTGGAAGGCAGTGAATTCAATGTTTCCCCCTCTTTTCCCATTTTCTTCACTCTTGTTCTGTGACCGAGCTCTCAGCAAAACCACAACACATTTTCTTCATTAAAAAGCTGTTTCTACCAGAAATCTTTGCCTCTTTAGTTCTCCTGTTACTGATAGTAATGTTCGCATCTTCACGGAGTTGGAAGGCATCCCATTCAGGTCGCTGCTTTTTGGTTTCACACTGGCTTTTCCTGGGCCAAAGGGGTCATGAAAGCTCCTGCAGCTGATGCCCAGCAATCGGGCCCTGGGAGCTCTCCTCCATCTCTGGCTTTGATAAGTGGATCGGTTCATTTGCTGTAGCTACATACGGGACGAGTCTACACATGCACATTTACTGCGCAGTAACCTAAGTTACTGCACATCAACCCAAAATTACTTCACAGTAGGGATGCACATCTACACATGCATGCCCGTACTGCACAGTAACTATGGTGACTTATGCCGACTTTGGCGTAAATTTGCTACATGCATCATATAGGTAACAAATTTATGCCCAATTAGTTACTGTGCAATAACACACATGTAGACACATTACTGTGCAGTAATCCTGTATGTGTGGACTGATTTGGGACTAACTTTATTCCCAAGTGAGTCCAAACACAGCATTACTGTGCTTTAATGCCTGCATGTGTAGATGCCGGCCTAAATCCTGCAGTAATTTACTACGCAGTAATTTACTGTGCAGTAAAATGCACATGTAGACACACCCAGGCAGGGATAACCACGCAGGGATCAACCCAGACAATCAGTCTCCTGCCTTCCCAGGGGTTCAGCATCTTCCTTGATGGGGATAGTGGGGTTGTCTACCTGTGTAGCATCACATCTTGGGCCCCAGTTGCGGGGCTGGCTACCAGATCAGGTGGGCGTGTGGTCTAATTTAGGAAGGCAAGTCCCATATTCCCTCGTGGGACAGCCCCGGTCGCAGAGCCTCTCTGTTTCCATGCAGAGAGAGCCTGTCTCTGTGCCAAGAGGTGAGTGTCATTGGGTGAGCTGTGTGGAGGCAGCCAAGTGCTTTGTTCATCCAGATGATGATGGAGATGACAGGAGACAGGCAGGAGAGTGGAAACACAACAGCGTGGGGACAGGGTGACTCCATGCAATTAGATTAGGCAGAGAAGGTCTTTCCCTTCTCCATCCCCCTGCCTGGGTCACGAGACCCCTAAGTCATGGCTGCACCGTGACTGATGGTCACCAAGACAGTGGGTCGCAGCTCAGCTCCCATCTAGGTAGAAGGAGGAATTGTGTGTCCAAAGAAAGGGTTGCAATCAGGAGACAGCACACAGCTCCTTAGCAGCCTCGAACCTGGGGCTTTCAGACCCCAGCACAGAGGTCTCTGAGCACGGGGAGGGCACTGAGCTTGCAGGCGTGAGATGGCCTCACCCAGACACGTGGTGCTGGTGCTTTGCAGTGACCACATGCCAGTACTGTTGTATAATCACAGAGCAGCGGGGCTGGAAGGGACCTGCAGGATCACATCTAGTCTAACCCATGCCCGAGGCAGGATCAGCCCTGTGCAAACCAACCAATATAAACTAAAACTATTATCAGCCCTGACACAACACCAGACATCACACCATAGCCTGGCACAGGTCAGGCAAGGGGACCACAACAACCAACATCCTGCAAAAGGTTGTCAATAGATGTTCAAAAGATCCCAGGTAGAGAGCCATGCTCCCCACTGCAGAGGATAGCAACCCCCGCACCGTCCATAGCAGTCTGACCACAATTTCTTCCTGACCCTGAGCGCGGGGGCAAGACCCTCCAGCCAGGACCCTGTGGGGTTGGTGCCAGCAGGAGCATTGGCATAACCCAGCCCCAACCCCAGCCTGGGCTGCAGCACCCAGCACCTCTGGGGGAGGCTTAAAGCCCCCCTGACACATGGAAAGGGGGCAACCAACAAAGCCCAGAAGCCTGGACAATCCCCATAGCAAAACACAGGCATCATGGCACCTAGATCCTCCCGTCCCAGTGTCTGTCCAACCCCTCCAGTGACCGAGAGTCCACTGCTTCCCTGGGTCTCTATTGCACTGCCTCCCTGTTCTAGCAACCAAAAAGTGTGGGGTTTTTTCCTGAGAAAACCTAAATCTACCTTGCTGCAACTTCAAGCCACTGGTCCGTGTCCTCCTCTCTGCAGCGAGTAACTTTGTGGAAACAGGCAAGGCCTGAGCGCAGGTTTTAATCAGAGATCCCTTCGGCAGGGGGGTCTTCCCAGGGTCGCACAGTGCGGAGAAAGCTGCCAATGTGATATCCAAAAGACAGAGCCATCCATCCCTTATGGATGCTCAACTGGAGGGCAAGAGGAAGCTCAAAAAACATGTGCCCAGCATAGCTTCCACCAGAGTCACTCCGAATTTAGACAAGGACCTCAGTGGGAATGGGAGTCGGCCCAGTGTGGTATCCTTTCTATGGCCAGGCAAAACTATGTTGAGCATGTGCATAGGGCTTTCCATCAGAAGCACCTCAGCACATCTATATCATTATCCCCCATGCACAGCTGGGGAAACTGAGGCAAGCAGCAAGGAAAAGGCTTGCTCCCAGATCTCCCAGAGCCAGGACCGGGCTTCAAGTGCCCTCAGTCCCCTCCCAGTGCTCAGTGCCTCCCAGTAGGTCCCACAGCCTAACAGAGCAGCAGGAAACAGATCTTTACTGGGGCTGCTGGCTGCTGGCTGCTGACCCCCTGGCTCACCGATGACCCGACGGATGCTCCTATACTCTTTCACCTCGTGACACAAGCTCTCCTTGGGACCTGACCTGCCTCCCAGACACCTGGATATCCCATTTCACAATCCCCCGAGGCTGAATCCACCTTGAAATCGGTCTAGATACCCCTCCGTGCTCCAGTATTTGGGGAGGGCTCGGAAGATGGAGGGGGCAGAGGAATGACCTATTATGCAGGAAGAACAGAAACCGGCTGTGGCACCGCATGAAAGCAGCTGTCTTCAAGCAAGGGGATTTTCTTCCTAATTTTCTCAGCCGTTTGTGCCCGAACGAGGAATTCCCTCTCCACTTTCTCAGCCTGACATGGGAGTCCTCATCATAAAGTGAACCAATGGGTGGGTGCACACTGCTGCTTCTGAATGGCATTGGGGCAGCTTGGCGGTGCATCCTAGACTGCATAACGTTAAGAGCAAAGAGAGTCTCCTGCATTTGCGGGTCCCACAGGAGCTCGGTCTGGAAGCAGGGAAACAGCCAGGAATTCCTACAGGG
>NW_005842480.1:516464-531192 GCF_000455745.1 Alligator sinensis
AAGAGTATATTCCTTGCATTTCTAAGGGACCTTTCAGTCAGAGAGCAAGGCACATTATGTGCTAGACAGCGAGCACATCACACTGAAATGCAGCCACTTCTGGGGCAGAACATGGCAGCACACAACACTGCACAGTGGTTTAGGACAGGAAGTGAAAAAGCATCTTATGGGTGTGCTCCTGGGACCGTAGGCACGTCCCAGGCACCCAAGCCCACTTGCAAGGGGCAAACCTGGGAAGGCAGCAGTGAAGTCACTCCGGGACAGGGGTCTCAAGAGCAGCCATGGGAGGAATATCTGTGGAGCAGTCTCACCACCCCCTTTCCTGCCTTGGTCCATGTGAATGGGGGCAGGTGAGTGATGCATGCCAAAAGCATCCAGTCCCCAACACACTGGAGATCTGATATAAAACTTTTAGATGTCCATAGTCTCATCTTGGTCTCTTGGTGATGACAACAATCATTATAAATGCCCTTGTCACTGATCAGGTCTCTTCTGCGCCAGGTGCTGTACAAACATCGAATAAAAAAGACAGTCCCAGCATCAGGATGGAGGGAATCTGGAAGCTCATGGCCAAACCCCTTGGAGCTCAGGTCTTTCGGCCCCTTCCTGCTTCTAGCCCTGGATCGAACCTCCAAGGGCAGAAGCAGGTGGGAAAAGACCCGAGAAAGAAGAAGAGGGACCCGCAGTCATTCGGACCCCACGGAGGATTTGTCTGCCCCTCGGTCTGAGGGTTGCATGATTTTATGCATGCTGCTTTGACATCCTTTAAAACATCCCTGTTGGGAATCGCAGGGGGAGGCCGCGACTGTCGGAGCAGCGAGGTGCTGGGAGAGGGACCGTCAGGAGACCATGGAGATGCAGCCGTGAAGGGACGGAGGCGACGGCTGAACGGGGCAGCAGGCTCCGTGCCTCAGTTTCCCCCAAGGGAGACACCCGGAATTGATGGGTCGGAAAAACGCTGAAGTCTGAGCATTATCATGGGATGGAAATCAACACCCTGGGACCCTCCTTCTGCTCCTCACCCCACTTTGCAGGCAGGAAAAGCGAGGGGCTCGCAGCTTCCACCCCCACGCCCCCGCTTGTCAGAGATGGGTCAGCCAGCCCCTTCGCAGCCACTTTTAGTGTCACTCTAATGACAGCGCGCCTCTTTGCCAGGCAGCCGCGCGCCAGCAATAAAAGCCTCTGAAAGCCAGAGCTCCCCCTCGGAGGGAAGTGTCTCCCACCGCCGCGGCCCTTGCCTTCCCCCTGGAAATGGCATCCGGCCAATTAGCCCTGCCGGCTGCTGACAAGAATCGGACGTGAAGCCTTCCCCTTTTAGACACATAAAAGCCCTTTTTCAGGAAACGGTCCCCTCTCGCCCCGCCGGCCCACACCCCCTCTCCCCATCACTGCTTCACGCCACGGCCCAGATGGCTCAGACAACGCTCTCAGGAGCACGCTGGGCGGCTTTGCGCTCTATTCATTTCCCCTCCGCCTCTTCTCCCCCGGCTTGTCCATGCTGATGAGAGATTTCCTCTTGCCGACAGGCCATTAGGACTCACTCATGTGTCAGGAAGGCTCTTTGTCACCTCCGTCTCGGGGCGTGCGGAGTGAGGGGGACAGGGAGCAAGGGCAGAGTTAGCCCCATGGGACAGGGCTCTCCTGGGGGCTCAGGCAGCCCCAGGTCCTCAGGCCGTGAGCATTTATCTATCCTCTGGCCAGCACCAGCCAGGGTCAGCTTCCTTCAGGGCAACCAGCTGCAAGTGTTTCTTCCAATGTCCTGTTTGGGGGCAATACGGGGAGGTCCCGCAAAGTCCTTGGCCTCTCCCTGGGGTGCCCCAGATTTATTTATCACGTCTAAGTGATGCAAAGGCAGGCAGATGCCCAGCATGGCTTGGTTTGGGGGGTTTGAAGGGCTGTTTCACGGCAGATGGGACTTGTCCTCCGGGCACACATTGAAGAGGAGTGAGACCGATGCTAGTCCCCTTCATGCTGCCAGTCTTCCCGAGGCAGCGCCTGCCTCCTTAAAACGAAGCTCCCTGTCTCCAGGAATCCCCCCGCCTCCCCGTTGAATGCAGCCCTACTTCAAGTCTGCACTGGGGACAACTCGCCTCCACGCCGGTGCATTTATTCCTCCCTTGTCAGCCGCAATGTATGAGCCCCTTTCCCACAGGCAGCCTCTCCCTTGCACCAGTAACCTGCTGGAAAGGGTGGAGGGCAGTGGAGAAGCAGGTGCTTGGAAAGGAAGCAGGACCAGAATTCCCTGGGAAACCCTAAATCTCCTTGGCCATCATTGGAAGCAGCTCTCTAATGGCACACAGCCAGGATGCTGAGCCTGGGTACCCCCCAGTCCTACCAGCTTCAATTCAGAGCTTAATTTCAGGGCATTTGCAAACACCCTCCCCTTTCCCGTCACTGGGTCCCGGTGTCTAGGCTGCTGCATGGAGCAAAGCAATGCTCAGTCAGGGCCTTTGCACCCTGCCAGCTGCATGCATTTCCACCTGGAACAGGACAGACCGATGGGAGCCAGCTCAGATCCGCTGTGCTGCACAGAAGGGGGTAGGCACCGAGTCTGCCGGCACTGCTCCTGCTGACCCGAGGGGTGCGCTGGGTGCCTTGTCCCGTTACCCTCGGTATTCTGTATTAATCACCATCAGATGGGGATATTTGGGATCCACTGGGTGTGAGTCGGGGAGTCCATTTCCTCTCCCCAGCTCTCATATGGTGTGGCTGCGTGCTGCTGAAGTGCTGGCTCCGTGTCAGCGGAGAATGAAGTGTGCAGTCGTATCAATAATGAATAAGCCTGTCTGGTTGTTTAGGCGGTTTTGTTCTGCTGCAGGGCTCAGCAGAGCACCCGCCGGGGACCTGTTGCATCCAATGGGAGAATTATACCCTTGGACCAACAAGCTGTCTGCACCTCCATGAATAATGCCCACCGGATGCTGGGGTGACGTGGCTGGTTGATGACCATGGAGCATAAGAGCGTGGGATTGTCTCCACTCTGTGCTGCAATAACAATTCCCTAGGGTATCCTGTTCTCCTATCATGCTACCCAAGACATGGCTAGATACATGTGTTCACCCATTAGCCCCATGCCTTTCCTTTGGAAGACACTTCCATGTATGCATGACTTCCTATGGAGAGGAAGAGACCTATTATGTGCTGGGCCTGGCCTTTCACTTGGCCTGGGCTGTATTAGTAGGAGCTACAAGGACAAGTACAAAGTCCTGCACTTGGGAGGGAGCAATCCCGTGCACCGGTGCAGGCTGGGGGGGACGGGCTGGGCAGAGCTCTGCAGAAAAGGCCCTGTGGGGACAGGGGGCAAGAAGCTGAACAGGAGCCAGCAGTGTGCCCTTGGTGCCGAGAAGGCTACCAGCATCCTGGGCTGCATCGGTAGAGTGGGCAGGCAACATCTGGAGTCCCGTGTCCAGCTGTGGCCCCCACTACATAAAGGATGTGGGCACATTGCAGAGAGTCCAATGGAGGGCAATGAAATGGTTATGAGGCTGGGGGACAGGACTGGTGAGGAGAGGCTGAGGGAAATGGCCTGATTTAGTTTGCAGAAGAGAAGACCGAGGGGGATTGAATAGCAGCTTCACCTCCCTGCAGGGGGGTGCAAAGAGGACGGAGCTGGGCTGGTCTCAGTGGGGGCAGACGACAGGACAAGCAGCAATGAGCTCCAGCTGCAGCAAGGGAAGTTTAGGCTGGATATTAGGACAAACTTTTTCACTAGGAGAGTAGTGACGCACTGGAACAGGCTCCCTAGAGAGGTTGTGGACTCTTCATCCTTGGAGGTTTTGAAGACCCAGTTCAACAAAGCCTTGGCTGGGGTGATGTAGTTGGGACTGGTCTTGCTTGGAGCAGGGGGTTGGACTGGATGTGACCTCCTGAGCTCCCTTCCACCCTCCTTGTTTATTATTCAATGATCCAGCGAGCGTTGCATGGTGGAATCTAACAAAATAAGGGCTTAGGAAGTCAGTAAGTCTCATGTTGGAAAATCTCTGTTTGTGTGTGGTTGTTAATATCAAAAGAAAAGGATTTTAAAGGAATACATTGTACCGGGCATGTCATGGATCTGTGGGATGCCCTACAACTGGATGCTGTTGGGATGGGTAGCCCAAGAGACTGAAAAGCAGAAGGGGAGTAAAGACAGCAGCTGCTGTTATGCTTTGAGAAAATGGCAAGGAGGATTGGTGCTTGGAGCATCAGGCAAAATAGGATCTCCAGAGGGGTCAGGAAATGCTATTGTGTGACCCAATCTTTATTGCAGCGGTCACAGCAAACTTCTGAGACACTGGGCAGTGGAGACAGGAGACCAGTCCTCTTGGAGCAGCAGTGTCTTTTTCCATGACAATTATAGTCCATCACTTGGGCTCTTGCCAAGCATCAAAGAAATGCTAAAGAGGACTGACTCCTGCCTGGTGTCTGGTCCACATCATGCAGCCACGAACCTGAGATGTTTAGTTGCATTTTAAGAAGTGCTTTGGAAAACACTGCACAGCCCATCATTGGGGCCACAGTGACACCCCACGGGCAATGAGGCCAGAAAGTCCTAGCAACAAGCCATTTAGCAGCAAACAAGGGGATCAAGAGACGACTGAATGATGGAGCCTTCCCTCTCGAGTCTGGTCTAACTCAGCGCAGCTGCTACCAGCACCCCTGCCTTTTAATGGCCTCCATGGAATAAAGTTGTTTTTTCCAGTCTGTTTGCCTCATAGACGAGTGTCCACATTGCAGCTAGCTCCTTGCAGGCTCTCCCAAGACTGGGCGGCTCATGGAGACTGACTGTCTCGAGGCAGTGAGAGAACAGCTTGCATTGCACCAAGCACTTCCATCCCTGTTGCAGCTGGACCGCATCCTTCCAGCGCTGGATGTCTCGCTGTGCTGTCCAGTGCTCCAGGTAGGAAGTGCACCCCTCTCTGGTAAACACAAGAAGCAAGGCTGGAATCAGAGCTGGGTGAAAGCCCCATCCCCTATCTCCAAAAAGATCCCAGATAACCTTATTTTCTGCAGTGCTGGAAGGCTGTTGTAGCCACGATGGCCCAGGAAATAGGCAAGAGGCAAGGGTTTTTATGGATGGTAGCTTTTATTGGACCAGTCAAATAGTTGGGATAGAGTTAAACAAGGTTTTGAATGCCAGGTATTCTTCCTCAGGCTTTATTTTCTCTGCAGGCTGGCTGTGGGAGGCTGCAAGAAGCGCAGAGTGGAGCAAGGGGACATTGATCTGCGTGTCTGTATGGTAGGCTTGGAGTGATGTTGTAGCCCCGATGAGCCCTGAAGAAGAACGCTTTGCATCTGAAAGCTTGCCTAAGTATATCCCAGCCAAGGAGCTGGTGCAATAAAAGGTATCGCCCACAAAAGTCCTTGCCTCTCGCATTGATCTGTGTAGCTGTTTGCTTGGATCGATGTCTTTTGCATAAGAAGGCCGACAACCTCACTCGCTATTACAAGTGGCAAGAGACCTGGGGGCACAAGGTATGGGAGAGTCTCCAAGTTATTTTTATCCTTTCTGAGCACTGAAAAGACGATGCTTCCCAGCAAGGACGACTCTTCATCTTGGTTGCGGGGACAAGGCAGAACCCAAGGCGAGTCTCCAGGACAGTGCATGTGTTTCCTCTGCATGAGCTGAGCACAGTAGAGCAACCCAGGAGCAGAGGCCTTAGAGAGGTGAAGGTGGAGGATGCAAAGCCACAGCTTTCAGTGGCACTCCTGACATTTCCCATCGCTCACGGGGCTCTAGACAGGGCCTGAGCCAGTCTCAGGCTGAAGTTCAGCCTTGTTTGGAGAAGGGAAGGGCTCCATGCAATCTGGTTGATAACACACAGGTCTGGTCTGGGGGGCCTGCCTCATGGTTTTGGAGGTCAGACTCCGGTTACCTGAGTCCCTGGGATCCACGATCCTTGCAACCCCACTGCACCGTGCATGGAGAGATCGGGCCCCACATGCATGTGGCATAAATTTAGCAGAGGGGAGATTTTAAAGGACCAGGAGGAGCATCCAGTGCATGGCCTGGCTTGGAGATGCATAAGCTCAGATGTAGTTAGTCTCTAAGGTGCACCTCTACCCTGACTTCAGACTAACACAGCTAATGACCTCTCTCTGCAGTGCAAAAACACACTCGGCTTTGCCAGCTCGGCTCTCAAAGGGGGCTGCAGGCTGACCAGGGCAATGCCGGGGCGCGTGGTCAGAGAACCAGGCACAATGATGGAGCCCATGAACAGCCTACAAGAGACCTGCCCGCCGACTGGGACCCAGCAGCCATGCATTGGAGGCACGGCTCCGGGGCATCCCAGAGCACAGCCAGGAAATAGTCCGATGTGTCCTGCTCCTGCTGGTTTCCAACTCGATTCGAGGCGTGGATCAATTGAGCATCCCCTGGCAAGAAAGAAGAATGACTCCAACAGGCAATTGCAGAATTGAGATGGGATAATGCCCTGCCGCCGATTCAGGGGAGCGCTCCTCCTGCCCTGACCCCACCGAGAGACCTCCTGGCTCCCTAGTGCAAACCCTCAGATCCAAATGAGATGTAGTCTGCCATCTCCTACTATGACTGCCCAATCTGGATGATAAGACGGTAGGTAGCATCAGTTGGGAGAACAAGGCCCTCTATAGCTCTGCATCGTTGAAGTTCTTCATTGCAGAGATGAGTTTTGTCTGTTCTCGGTCACCAGGGACCTGCGCTCATGGGCAAATGCACTGGCAGGAATCGTCACACAACCAGCTCCATGAAGAAAATATTCCTGGCAGTGGGCATTGAGTTGGTAGCCATGCTGGCTACCTGACTTAACATCATCTCCATCCAATGTGGGAAATGGGAAGCTATCAGGAGAGCAAGGTGTACCGAGCAACACCTGCCAAACACAGATCTCCAGGCCAGGAATCAAATGCAGTCATGGACAAAGTGGTCCAGGTATCAGCTGGTGCGTGAGAAGAGGTGACATCAATTATCATCCGTGATCATCTAGGGATCACCAGAGAAAACGGGGCTGTGTCTGCTGAGCTGAGATTTCAATGGGTAGTGGGAGCTAAGGAAGGATGCTGGGGCTGTTACTGGGGAGTTTTTGGGAAGGGATACAGAGGACTGAACAATGAGGCTTAGGGTGGGAAAACAGATGCGAGGCAGGATGATATAAGTTTGGGTAGCCATTTCCTCATAGAAAATGATGGTGGAAGGGACCTCAGGAGGTCACATCTAGTGCAACCCCCTGCTCCAAGCAGGACCAGCCCCGACTACATCATCCCAGACAAGGTTGTGTCTACCCGGGTCTTCAAAACCTCCAAGGATGTAGACTCTCTGGGTAGCCTATTCCAGTGCTTCACCACCCTCCTAGTTAGAAAGTTTTTCGTCATATCTAACCTCAACTCCCCTCTTCAGCAGCAAGCATTTCTTAAGAAAACAGCTCCAGCCACAAAAGCCCAAATTTCCCCATAGCTTGAGCTCCGGCTTTGTCTCCCCTGTTTACCAGGGGCCACACGTTACAGCTCTAGAGCGAGCGCAGAAGACACCTGGGACCTGAGTCATATAAGCAGCTACCTTTCAGGCCTCAGCACCCCACGGCTAGGGACAGAAGTTACACGTAAACCGGTTTAAGTGATCAGAAACTGGCTTACACCTGTAACAGAACGTATATTCAAAGCACATAAACTAGTTGCAAAATGGCTGAAACTGGTTTAAGATCAACCTGGTTGAATATAGTATCAGACTTAACTAATTTAGGTCAAACTGGTTTATGTAACTCCTGTCCCAGACCCAAAAGACAGCTTCACCCTCCAAACCCTTTTCTCGCATGGAGCCAATGGCAGAAGGAATAGGAGCTGTGGTTATTGGCCTCCTTTCACACCAGTGAAGATGGATGGTCCAGTGGTTTGACAGCCTAGGGCAGGAGAAACAGAGTCAATCCCATGCTCTGCCACAAGCTGCCTGTCAGGCCTTGGGCAACTCACGTAGCTTCTCAGCAGTATGAGGCAGGTAGCTGCATTAAAGAGGTTCTCAGATATGGCAATAACGGGGTCCACAGTTAAAGCCAAGCTCCACGGACTCTCCTCAGACACCTCTGGGCATCTCTTAATAAGAGATAAAACACGTTCCTTCATTATCACCCACAAAGTACCTTGCCTCAGTTGTTTGACTTTGGGCACGAGCAAGGAATGGGAAGAGTTACCAGCTCTCTGCTCATGGCGATGCGTTTCTCCATGGCTGTGATGGTCGGGTAGAGCTGGTCAAAACAATTCCAACTTTTATTCGTGGAAATCCATTTTCAACCCAACCAGGGGCGTTCACGGAAAACACGCGTGTCGGTCATAAGGGATCATTTCTCACTGAAGACACTGCTTCATTTTCATAAGCCACCCTTTTATCCTATATCTCGCCTCTCCTTTCCTTCCCAAACACATTATTTGCTTCCCTTCCTCCCCCCAAATCAACAGGGAAAACTCTGACGGGAGCATTTTCAGTGGGAAAAGGCAAAAATCCTCGGAGCAAGTTGAAGCCCGTGAACAACTGCAAAGCAATACAAATATTTCAAGCAATATAGCAAGGGCTGGAACAGTGTTGTCGCCACAGCGGTCTGAGAAATATAGGAGAGGCAAGGATTTTTTTTGGCGATGTCTTTTATCCAATCAACTGTACAGCTAGGGGAGATGGTAGACACGATTTTAGGCGCTAAGCACCTTCCTCGGGTCATTACCGAGGTCTCGTTACTGGTCACTGTTATATATGTGACACCGCGGTCACCTGCCGTCAGCTTCCCTAGCCGTGACCTGCTTCATCGAATGCCTCCTAGGAGCCATGCCACCGCTGCTGCTGGTTGGAGGGACCAGACCTAGCTGTGTGCACACGCGTGTTGCTTCCTACCTATGCGTGTGAGTGACTGCATTGCTAATTGCTCTGGTTCGATGATGCTGCTGCTCTTGATTTTGTCTCTCTTTAATGTCTGGAGGCCTGAACAGAGGAAAGAGAAAGGGGACAAAAAGTCCCCATCTTCTGGGCATTGCCCATGCCACCTTGCAACCTCTCCCAGCGTCAGGGGGGAGTTGCCGCTTGGATTAACCTCCCCTAAGGCTTTGTCTCCCTCTCATGGCCTGTCTGCAGATGGGAGCATAGCTCCATCCCAGCTGAGCGGGGCCGGGGGCGGTCAGCATGGTGCTGCTTGGCTCTGCATTTGGGGTGCAGACCCCCGCTGCTCAACACGCCAGCCTAGCATTAGTGATTCCCACTGCGGCCCGGGGAAGTGACACAACACAGTGCAATTAAAGGAGGAGAAAGCCTCGTCTCCCTGCCCTTTGAAGCCTGCCCCCAGCACGGGGGAATCATTTGCTATTCCTGCAGCTCACCCCTGCATTTCCATTCCATTAAGCCTCAGAGAGGCACCGCTTGCACCCGTCGCGTGTATTCAGCAACCTTCCTCTTCCCCCCACCCCTCCAGCTGCCTGCAAAATTCAAACCTTCCTCCTATTAGCAAGAAAAAAGGGAGTGCGGCAAAGTTTAAAGGGAGAGCGGAGGCGCGGGCTAACGGGGTTTAAATTGGAGTTTTATGGATATTTCTCTCCCTCTTTGTGAGCGCACGAAACTTTTCTTTCGTTAAAAACCGCGAGTTCAGGAATGGCAAATGGAGTGGAGAGGAGAGAAAAAAAACCCAGCCCTCAGATATTCATGTGTGACACACAGCTCAGGGGAGGCGAGACGTGCGCCTGATTTGCTTAATGCTGACAGTTCTTTCTTCTTATTGGAAAGGAAACACAGCGGGGTGCCTAAAATGTGCCGTGGAGAGGTCCGTGGCAGGTGCATTTCCAATCTTCCGCGGTGACGCTACAGGCCAAGTGTTCGCACAGGCACATCAGGGGGAAATAACACAGGAAAGTTCTTCAGCGGAGTCCCATTAACCCGATGCCGGGGATAACGATCCACGCCCGGCAGCTCCAAGGGCCCCGGCGTGGCAGGCCAAGACGTGTGCGGGCGAGAGGGGCAGGGAAGAGGAGGAAGAAAGGAACGGGAGGGAAGGAGGAGAGAGGTGGGGAGAGAAAGGAGGATGGAGGGGAGCCGTGAAAAAGGAGAGCAAGAGCAGACGGTAATAGGAGAAAGAGAGGGAGAGAGGAGAGGATGGGGTGGCGGTCCCCGAAATGCAGCATCCGTCTGAGCCTGACCACAGGGGCAAGACCCTCCAGCCAGGACCCTGCAGGGTTGGGTCCCTGCAGGAGCCTCGGCACAGCCCGGCCCCATCCCCAGCCAAACCCTTGTGCTGCTGCAGTGCAAAAATCCCCTTGACACCTATAGCAAAAGGAGGAGGGGAAATTTCTTGCCCATCCCAAGTGCCAACCAGCAAAACCCAGAGCCTGGGAAGAGCCCGATGCCCTCCTTCTGCTCTGCGTCCTGGGGACAGCAAGTCCACATAACACCCCGCCTGGACTAATGCTCCTGTCTGCATGCCCCTGCACAAAGTTTATCCCAGCTGTTTTAATCTTCTTTCATGACCAGGCCAGTTTGTGGAGCTCTGCTTCCTTCTCCGGCTGCTGAGCACGGTCCTCTCCGATCCCCACCCATGCTTTTTGATGTCCGATGCAAGGGCCCTTCTCCCTGCACCCAGATCTCAGATGGAGACCGTCTAGGAGCTCCTAGACCCAGTGCATCCCCACGGCCAAGGGGAGGACCTGGGTTATTCCATTTCTCCTTCTGGAGATGGAGGGGATCAAGGAGGCAAGAGTAAGGGGTTGCAATAAGCAGAGCATGGAGCTCTGGATGTGACGAGGCCTGAGTGAAGGGAGGATGGCGGTGGTGCTCACGGCAGTCCAGAGAGGCTGGAGCCGAGGGGATTTGCATCCTCTCGTGCCCTGCAGAGAGAGCGAGGGGTGCTGTGAGCACAGCTTCCAGCACCAGCCCCTGCCCCCTGGCCCCTGGATGGCAGCAGCTCCCCCCTGCCCTGCTCCCACCCGGAGGGGTCTGCAGGGATGTCCCCGGGGGGATGCACAGCTGCAACTCGCTGACTTCCCCAGCCGTGGCTCCACATTGACAGCGGCTTCTGTGCCGCGCTCCCTCTGCTCTGCTGAGGCAGCAGCTTTTCCAGCAAGCAGCACAAACCGAGGGGGAAATCTCCCCGGCCGTGAGTCACAATTTCTCAACGTTCAGCTGAAATGGGGAAGCGGGAGGGGGTGGGAGGCGCTGGGGGGAGTCGCGGGAAGGAGATGGCGCTGGCCTGCATCTGCGGTGCTGGCCGCGCCGTGAGCAGGGTGCACGGGGGGCTCCGGACTGCCAGGCAGCTGCACTTCAGGGGGTCCCAGGGGCTGGGGGTTTCCACCTACGCTTGGTGCTGCAGGGTCCGGCGCAGGGCAAGGAGGCCGGGGACACTGGGGAGCGTCCAGAACCGGGGAGCTCCCCATCTCTCCTCTGCTCTGCCCCGTGGCATTGTGGGAATATCCCCCGCATCTCTGTCCCATGGCATTATGGGAATATCCCCATCTCCCTGCTGCTCTGTCCCATGGCATTGTGGATATATCCCCCCCATCTCTGCCCCATGGCATTATGGGAACATCCCCCATCTCACCTCTGCCCCATTGCATTATGGGAATATCCCCCTATCTCTGCCCCATGGCATTATGGGAACATCCCCCTGCTCCATGGGAGCCCCACCACTCCCCGCACCACCGTGCCCTGCTCCCCGCTGCCGCGCAGGCCCATCCCGTGCAAGGTGGTGGGAGAAGCGTGCAGTCCCCTTCACCCCAAGCCCGAGGGCAGGGAGATGCTCCTTCCCAGCCACCCCGCCCCGGGGTACCGAGCTGGCCTGGCCGTGGTCCTCTCTCTCCCCCACTTGTCGCCCCCCCTCCCTCGGCGAGGCAGGTTATCTCATCCTCGGAGAACTCTTTCCGTCTCCCCACGGGACCCGCGTTCAAAAAACAAGGGAAAGGAAGGAGAGAGGGGGGCAGAGAAAAAACCCATTGTCTTGTCAAAGGGAATAAGCAAGAAGTTGCAAGTGTCTCGCTGCAGGTTTTGGCTCCCGTGCGCTCTCTCTTCAAACCCCGCAGCCTCAGGGGCTGTCATCTTGCCTTCATCTCAACTATCGACCCTCCGGTTACCCACAATCCCTCTTGAACGTCCCTGAGTGTGGATCTGCCAAGCTTTTCATGGCCACAGCCGGCTTGATCCTATTGACAGGATGCCTCCCTTCACTTCCATTTCAAAAGAGGGAGGTGGGGGGGGTTGATTTCTCCGCTCCGAGGTGCAGGCGCACGCATGGGCTTGCCAAGGTCGCATGCAGCGGTGCTTGGGCCCAATTAGACAGCGCTCTTTTAGGGTGGCCTTGGTGCAGGAATGGATCAGAGCAGCTGGAAGATTAAGCTGCTGCTTGCTGGCAACGTGGGGAGAAGATTGAGCGGTACCCGGGACCTCTGAGAAGACACGGCGACTCACGCACGGTTTGGATGCATGCAGTCCAGCACTGCCCAGGGATCAGGGATGAGTCCCTGCTGCAAAGACCTTGCAAGAGAGAGGGGGGAAACCAGGGTTCGGACATTGCTACTGGCTTGCCAGAGGTCAGAGAGCGACGGGGCCGGGAAGGGAACGCCAACATGCAGCCACAGGCAGGGGTGACCCTCCCTCAGCTCTTCTTCAATGGGCTGTTGCCCTCCTTATATGACTAGTAATTACCTGGTCCCCTTAGTAAGGGATGGATGGGGCTGGTGGCAGAGTGGGAACAGCTTCAGAGATCCTAGCAGGAGCCCTGGCTGCTCCGAACCCCTGCCAAAAGCCCTCCTCAGCTGTAAGTGGGTACCTGGGGGGGTCAAAGGCAGCTGGGCATGCTGCTGGCTGCAACCCTCTCTTGTGAGCCACTGACTATTGAAATGGGTCAGCTTTAGCCACATGGGCTTGCTAGCTTTTAATAAGAAGCTGCAAGAGGCTTTGCAAGCCTGGCCTCCACCCCAAGCCATGCAGGCCACGGGGGCTGATCCAAGAGCACCATCCCCTTTGGGGGATGAGAAGATGCAAAGTAGGAGTTTTCTGTCCCCTGAAAGCTAAGGAAGTCTCTATATCATTGCCCATGTGAATGGGGCATGTCGCCGTGTCTCTGTGCGAGGTGGGTTACCGGCTGGGGAGCTGCCTCAGAAGGGATTATCAGTGGGATTATCATCTGGAAAGAAGAAGCAGTGGCTTTAGGTCTGAGCCTGGGGGGAGGCCACACAATGACATAGGTGTTATGTCAAGGCTGAGAAGATAGAGGGGAAGGGAGCACGACAGCTCAGAGGAGGAAGAGGTGAGGGAAGGACAGCCAGCACGGAGCATGCACCCAAGGCCTGGATATGCAGCACGTCGCCTCTTGTGTCACTTGGTCAGTTTGGTACACGCGAGGTGCGTCTACACATTCATTAATGCACCCTAGTTAATGCACATTTAGTTTAGCACTTCCTTAATGAAGTACTAAACAAATGCAAGGTAACTAGAATTACTGCACAGTAGTGCCGGCGCACGGTTATTTTGTGATGCTTACTGTGCATTAGCCTAATAACACTGCGCAGTAGGCTATTAGCACGGCTTTTAACCGCCACGCTACTGCGCAGCGTTATTAGGCTAATGCACCGCAAGCGTCTCGTGTAGATGCGCCCACGGAGAAGTTACACCAGTATCTGGAGTGAACGGATGACCATCTTGCCCAGTGGAGCACCCACAAGAAGTGCTATTATTGCTCCTCCCCACTACATGGGGAGAGAGCCGGTAGCAGCCTGCTTGTATTAGGCAAATGGCAGCCCCGGGATGAGAGCAGACACACAACACCTACCCTGGTGTACCTAGGGTGTGGAAACATGTACAAGTATAGGCCCCACGTTGTTTTTCACCCTTTGGTCCATACACTTGGTACTTTGGAGGGAAGCTCTTTGGAAGATGCTGGCTTGGAGTCAATGACCCCCCGTGCCAGCTGGGAGATGCAACCAAACAAGTATTTGCCTTTCCACTGCCTGAGTGTATAAAGGGAGGATGAGCTAGTGGCTCAAAAGCCTGACAGGCACACACCAGTGCTGATGGAAACGGCACTGCAAAGATAATCTCTGCCTGACTGCCATTCCTCGAGGATTCCCAGGCGGGCTGGACTGACAGGAGGGAGGGATGTTCACAAGACAGAGACAGCGCTCTTCCACTCACTCTTTTCCTCCCATCCTTTAGCAGAGCTTTCCTTGCACACCTTCCTAGGAAAAAAAACCCTGTGCACACAGGACAGGAAAGCTAGAGTCCTGCTAGCAACCCCCCAGGATATGCTGACAACTAGCCACCCCTAGAACGAATATAAAGAGCCGACCAAAAACCACCGGTGGTAGGACCCAGCTGAAAACACTGGTAGCGGCCATCACAGTTATAATCCATGTGAGAATCATTTTGGCAGCAGTCTGATCGAGAACCCATGCAAGAACCCTGCTACCAACAGAGTGAGACCCCGTGAGATTTGGGGTAGCAGCAACTACAGTCAGAGTCCACCTGAGAGCTTGGCTAGTGTTCACCGCAGCCAGAGCCAGGCAAGAACTATGCAAGTAATTGTCAGAGCTAGGACCTATGTGAAAACCTGCCTAGCTCCAACCAGAGCTAGGACCCACATGAAAACATTCCTACCTCCAACCAGAGCTAGGACATACTTGGAAACTTTCCTACCTCCAACCAGAGCTAGGACCTATGTGAAAACCTGCCTAGCTCCAACCAGAGTTAGGACACACATGAAAACTTTCCTACCTCCAGCCAGAGCTAGGACCCACATGAAAACTTTCCTACCTCCAA